>NC_143577.1:39933045-40233045 GCF_048544385.1 Mastigoproctus giganteus
TGAAATTCAGTTGTATCAAACGAAAAGCATACATATTTATGCACATATAATTAGCACTCAGACTTATGGTAGCATTTGTTGCAATTATCGAAGTAATTCTTTGACATAAAGGCCTATTAAAAGACTTTGGAAATTTGTAAAGAAAATTTAATCTATGTAAGTAACCTAAAGCAAACTAAGTTTGCTGCAACAGTCTCGTGCTATAAAGCAAGTCATTACGAGTAATCCCAGTCATGCACTTCATATAAACATGATTTTTCTATTTATTGCTATTTATTTAATTATAGCAAACTTGGTCAGCTTTTGACTACGTACACTGATGAATCTTTAAACTGTTGTTAAAATTTTTATCTAACCCTCCTTGCATTTTGGAGGTGAAGTGTATGAGTGGGAAAGTATTTCAGGTGGAGAGAAATTAATTATTTTAACACTAGTCCACAACGGGATCTCAAGGACTCAAAAAATGTTTTTGTTATTGATTTTTATTTAATTTGTGCTACTAGTACATATAGCATCTCACTGGCTAAAAGAAAATTGCGCACAATCTAGTCTAAATAGTTATAAATCTTTGTATCCGTTCTACCTTGCAAGAAACCAAAAATGGTTATAGATTTCTTAAGATATAAACAGTTTCTAAATTTAAAGGGATAAGTGTACACTACCCTACCATTCATCATCATCATCATCATCATATAATCTAAAATGTTTTTTGAGCAAAAGCTCATCAACATAATAATCTTATTTTTACTTTACAATCTTTTGGACCACTTAGCCCCCTATACTAGCTAACACAGTTAGCCTTTGTAATAGGGGTTTCCACCCCTACCACGTGGAGGTGGATCCTCTACTATCTAACCTATGTACAATAATAATAAAAATATACATCATTTCAGCCATAAAGCCAATAAAATCTTTTAAAATCACTACTACCAACTAGACATTTCTAATTCTAAAAACTTCATCAACAAATTTTAAAAATACTTTATACATCATCAAGTCTCGAAAGACCTCGTGCCGGTCAATAGTTCCACCCATCTTTGCCCTGAGTTCACTTCTAGGACCATCATACAAAGAGCAAACCAAGAGAACATGATCAACATCTTCTGAGGCTCCACAAGCACAATATTCATTATCAGCCAACCCAAACTGTCGCAATCGAACCCTAAGACCATGACCTGTTACCAACATTGTCTGGTGAACTCCCAACATTGGCCATGATTCCTGTTTACTACGTGTCGTAACACTTGGGATAAATCCATAAGTCACTCGCCCCGCTTCAGAATGCGTCCAGCGATCCTGCCAGATCTGGGTTATCTCTTCAGCAAGTCTTCGCCCTTCTTTCTTCACATCTACTTTGCTATATTCATAAGCAACATCAAGACAAGATCTCAATCCAAAAAGCTCTGCAGGCTGATTATTCTTTGTCTTATACAATAAATGTTGCTTCGCCACCACCAGATCTATGGGAATCTTCCCTGATAACACCTGCAGGGCATCACTGGACACTGTTCTACATGCTCTCGATAGGGCTAGGATAGCCGATCTCTGAGCTGCAAATAAATGCCTTCGCACAAAACAACGTGCTATAGCTCCGCCCCACGCACCACAGCCATATGTCACTATTGGAATAAACACGCAATGGTACAGGAGCCTGAGAGCTTTACCCCTCAGACCCCACTCATGTCGAACCACTCGTCTTATTCGTCCATATACTTTCTTAACTTTATCCCTGATATATTTGGCATGTGGTACGAAGCTCAACCTTTCATCCAAGAGTACTCCCAAATACTTTACTTGTGTCCGGTACTTCAGGGTATTTCCCCTCAACCTCACGACGGGATTTCTATTGGCACTCAGCCTACCTTTTAGCAACATCAAAACTGTTTTACTTGTTGAGATACTCAACTTGTTGCCATCTGCCCACAGACTCAACTTCTCTATTGCTCTTTCTGCTTTTCTCTCCAGCTCAAGTCTGGAGTCTCCTTCTATCATTATGAGCACATCATCTGCATAAGCTAGTATCAATGTGTCTTCCCAATCTTCATTAAGGATATCGTCCAGAACCATATTCCACACCACAGGGCCAAAAATCGAACCCTGCGGTGCTCCTCTTTGAACCTCCCGTTCTACGGAGGCGTATTTGGTCTTGACAATAACCTTTCTGCCATTAAAATAGCTTTGCATCAGCTTATAGAGATTCTGTGGGCATCTCATCTTCCTCAATCTTGCCAATATGCTATCCCACCAGAGAGAGTCGAAGGCCCCCCTGAAGTCCACAAACACACCTAGCACATATTTCCTTGCACTTTGGCGTACTCTACATAAGGCTTCAGAGATGGCATCCTCTGTAGATTTTCCTTTCCGAAAACCAAATTGTCTTGGCGAAGCAAGCCCCAAGGCCGCATACCTGATTTCAATTCGAGCTATTATCAGCCTCTCAAGTATCTTTCCCAACACTGACAATAATGCAATGGGCCTATACGACCTTGGGTCAGTAACATCCTTATCCCTGTGCTTCAATAGGATTCGCAATAGCGCAGTCTTCCAACAGTCCGGGAAAACTCCCTCACTTAAACAAGAGTTGTATGTTGTTATCAACACTTGACTATGGTGCTTGAAAAACACCTTTACAACCTCAGCAAAAATCTCATCCTCACCTGGTGCCTTATTGCTCTTCGTCTCCTTAATAGCCACTCCCAACTCACCTAGAGTGAACGCTTCCTCAATCTCAGGACAATCATAACCCCTATTACCTTCTCGGACCTCGGCCTGGAAAGCTGTGTCTTCAAGCTTATCATCCAGTGGGAACAGGGAATCCAGTATTGCGCTTACCGATTGTTCCCAAGTCTTAGTCATCACATCGGCAACACGAATGGAAAATGAAACTGATTCTACTTTGAGCCGCTCCATCACCATTTTATAGGGAAGACCCCAAGGGTCTCGTCCTCCTTCTGTCCGGACAAAATCTTCCCAGGACTTCTTCTTCAATTCCCGGATCTTCCCTACATAACCATTTTTGATATTCTTATAGGTTCTCTCGTATATCAGTTCATCTCCATATCCCAATCTTCTGGCCCTGCTCCACTTTCGTCTGGCAGCATTCACCATTCGCCGTAACCGACTAAGTTCCTCGCTCCACCAGGGGACCGATCGGGCATACTTCTGTCTTCTGGTCATTGACCTGCACGAGGCCCCTCTCAAGACCTTTGTCAACACCTGTGCCTTAAGCACTGCATCACCATATAAAAGTGCGTTTTGCCCTGCCTGCAATCGTTCGTGGATACAGGTTTGAAATCGTTGCCAGTTCACTGACCTTCGTACTAACCTGCTGGGTGCCTCTGTAATCTGACTCCGGGATCTGCCCTCTATATAGAATGTTATAGCCCGGTGATCACTTGTCGTCCACCCTTCCCTCACACACCACTCCTTAACTGTATCAATGGCAGAAGAACTACATATAGTAATATCAATGTTGGCTTCTCCATTTACAGTGGAGAAGGTGCTCGGGTTACGCGGACGATTCGCAATCTCCAGACCATTACTGATGAGACAATCCTCAAACTGAATTCCCTTAACATCAGTCTCAGAGCTAAACCACAGCTTGGAATTTGCATTCGAGTCTACACCCAGCACCCAGGGTTTTCCTCCAAACTCGCTGGTGACCATATCCACATATCGTAAATACACGTCTAAGGTCTCACCGAACTGGCAATACATACTGCCTAGGTACAATCGCCCTATACGGCCGATTACTTTCACACATACTCCATGTGTAAAGGACAAACCTTGCATCTGAGTTATTACTAAGTCAGGGTTGCACATAATCACCGCTGCCTTACAATTTCCATTCTGCGCAATCCGGTAACTCATTGGGTAGCCTTTAACAACCCCACCAACAGTATAGGGCTCCTGCACAAGGAGGAGATCACAATTCTCTTCTCGTGTCCTTTGAGAAATCTGTAACGCCACCTGATATGAGCGCTGACCATTAATTTGCAAAACTTTTAGTTTTGTATTAACATTTATAGGTGTATTATCCATTAACTGATTTTTTCTTTAGATTTTCAACATACTTTTTATACTCGGGGCAATCTCTGCTCCTAATCGAATGGTCAGCACTCATATTCCTCCTTTTACAATTAGCACATTTTGGCGACTCATGCTTTTTAGGACAGTCTTTGAAGAGATGATCCTCTCCAGCACAATGCCCACAAGTTACCTTCGCTTTACAATTTCTGGAGGTATGGCCGAAGGCCAAGCATCTAAAGCACTTTGTCAAGAACGCAATATCCTTGACACGATGGGAACTCCAGTGCACAAACACTCGTCCTCTCCCCACCAAAAACCGTTGTATATCTGTGGAAACCTCCAATATCCAATTTCGGGCATCTCTATCGTAGACTTTAGCTACCGATCGTACCATGACATCCTTAAGAAAATTCTCTTTGCTTATACCAATTTCATACACGTTCTTGAAATAAATCTGATCCAGTAAGTCTTTTTCTTCTACGGTTCCTTCCACATCATAGATTATGATTCGATTTCCTTGCTTCTTAGGAATTTCAACCTTCATTCCTCCTTGCGTTACCTTCTCACAGGTCAACACTCTTGTGAGATCCTCTTTTGTTTCGAGTTCCAGAACTACACCTTTATCCCTAATGGTTCTAAAACTCCTCACTTTCATATCCTGCAATTCGGGCCGAACCGTTTTTAAAACTTCGCTCTTGACCTCCTCACTAGTTCGTAATTTGTCACAATCTGCTTTAATAAAAATTACGTGACGTTCTTTTTCTTTTGGAGGAATATTACTTTCACTTCTTTTAGTTACATCAGCAAAAGTTTTCCTTACGTGGCCCATTGCTTCTCTTTCTTTGAGCCTTGCGTTCAGAACCTTATTCACCTCATGCACCTTCAATGCCTTCGTCTCAAGAGCATCCCACATATCTAAAATCGAATTCATGGCTGACCGATTAACTTTATTAGAATCTTTAAAGAGGAAATCATGGAGCTGCTTCCTTGCCTTCTTTATCTCCTCAAACGTCATGGCACCGTCACCCTCTAGTTCGTCATCACTCTCCACTCTTAATCGCTTTGCACTTGAGCGCTGCGAAGTATCCATCGCCACTGGAGCTTCCACAGCCGCTGTCTCATCCATGGAGGTTTCAGAATCCTTGTCATATCTCTTCAACCTGACTTCTACTTCCCGTAACATTGAGGAGGAAGAGGACCCATCATGTGCCTCGTCCACCACACCTCCAGAACTACCAGGCTGCTCACCCTCCGGTCGCGCAGCCATGAGAAATTACCTGTATAGTAAACAAACAATTTAACACTCACAAAATATATTTATATATAAACACAAGACAAACAACGACACCACACTTGTTCACTAGGAACAGATACAAAGCTCGTCGTAATGACAACAACAAGTTCAATGTCTTGATAACAATCAAGTCCACCCTTCCTGAAAGGGCACGGAAATACTGGAAATCCTTTTTCCCAAAACCCCTATCTACACTCAGTTTTAACTACCAACCGGTAGTTGGGCTCCTCTTAGCCGTCCAGGCGTCGCCTGGGCGCCCACCCGCACAATCGTGGATGTGGGAACCCTTGCAATAAAACGTACTTGTCACAAAATAAACAAACAAACAAACAAAACCAAAAGTTGATAGCAGTTCTATCACTTGAGATCACACTTTGAAAGTCGCTTGATAATCACTGTGCACCCGTGGCAGTCTTATTGCTCGCGGGGCACCCTACCATTCATATCGGAACACCCTAACGTTGATAGTTGGTCACGTCCTATCCAAGAATCACGTGTCAGACATACAACTATAAATATGCTCGTAACAGCCTTCCAGCGCGGAATGATAATAAGGTGCCACAAAAGCAATCGATCTGTACGTGACACTTCAACAGCACTGAAGATCCCTAGGTCTGTGATGTGATCTGTAAGTGGAAGCAGATTGGTGCTGAAACCGTCACGAAACGACCCGGAAAACCACCGAAGATGATGGAACTTAGCAGGAGAGCCCCACAAAGAATCGTTCGCTCTGAACGCATGTTGCTGTCATCGCAGCCCACGCAGGCCCTCAATGAGACGATTGGGACACATGTCAGTAACAGTACACAGGACGCTGAATGATATGGGTTATCTTGGATCGTAGACTGTCAAAAGATGTGCTTTGCAGTGACGAGTCATCGTACATGTTCTACCAGTCTTCTGGTCGTGCCTGGGTGTGACAGATACCTTGAGAAAGCTACTTGCCGGACTGTATCGTCTCGAGAATGAAGTGTGGCCAAAGCAGCGTGATGGTCTGGGGCTGTTTTTCATGGTTTGAACTCGAACCATTTTTCGTTATGGACAAAATCATAAATACTAAGATCCATCTAGACGTCCTGGACAATAATGCGTTTTTTACGTTGTGGTAGCACGGGAAGGCCCATACCTGTATTGCAGAACCGAAGAACTGGAGAATGTATCGAAAAGTTGGACTGGCCAGCCCAGAGCGCTGACCTCAATCCTGTAGAGAACCTCTGGGATGAAGTAGATTGCCGGGTTCCTGTGAGGAGAGACTGCTCAAAAACCAGAAGTGAACTGGTTGCCACTTTGAAGGCCAATGGAGAAAATATAGGAGTACATTTACAATAAACTAGTGGAAAGTACTCCACAGAGATGAGGGGCTCTCATAAAGGCTAAAGATTTAAAAAAGCTTATTAGTTTTCTGTAAATAAAAGTTATTTGTAGATATGCGAGATATCCAGATAGTAATGATAGGGAAGTAAGTGCACTTTGGCTATCTTCAGATAGTAATTCTGGAAATTTGTTTCGTGAAATCCCAGTTTTATAAACGAATAGTCGACTGAAAGTTTGTCATATTTAGCATAATGAAATAATGCTATCGAATTCTGTTTAGGTTTCTTGTTACAATTCGAACACTGAATGAACTGTAAATAGACCTCTCCACACTGTCATATCATTGTTCATAGATTCAGGTATAAGCATTACTTCCTGGGACTGTTTTGTTTTTTACTTCTACTTCTATCCACATGCCAAAATGGTTTTTGATAAGTAAACCAGCATAAATTTTTAATATTAATTTAGAATGTTTATACGAGGCATAATCAAACAGTTCCAAAACTGTAATTTTAAAAAGTGTTGTCACTCACCATGTATTCTTAGTCAGAAATTGTTACACATTGACTGGCTTCAGCAGAAACGCTATTGTGGTGCAGTAACCAACCTCCACCAAGCCATTTTCAAATATTTTAGCACATATTCCAGTATCCTCCACAAAACTTCTTTGTAGAAATTCTAATTGACATTTTAGCCCACTGGGAATAAATTCTTTATCGCAATCGTACAAACATCATTAGCATAAGCCATTCCATCATTAACATAAACAAAAATCATTCCTGCTCATGCCAGCTAGAATAGGCAATAATTTTTGTCCGAATGGAATATCGTTGCGGTCCATCATTCTCTATATAAAATAACAATATTTAAAAAAAAATACAATCGGGGTAGGTCCTTAAATGGATCATTAATAAATTTTACGTTTTTGCAGTGTATACACAGTAATTTATATATAATAGTCATGGTATATTAGTCAAGTAACCTATGTAGTGTATATTTAATAGCATTTATAAACACTTTATAAATGTTTATTCGCCAAAACATCTTTGTTCTTTCATTGCTAATTGTTTCTCCCAATCCAGTCTGGGCTCACTTTGGGATTGATCTTCGTGGTTTGAGATAAAGTCTAATTAAATTGAATCTTAATTGATCGAGTGTGGCTCGCCCATAGTGTCGTTCTTCTATTGGTAGATAGGTTTTGAAATGAGTTTGTAACTTTTGATTGTGCTCACCTTGCTGCTCTAAACAGTCTACCACCATTATGAACTTTCAAAGAAAAGCAGCTTGCATATTGAGTCAATAAATACGATATACTATTGCTGTTTTATTATGTTTACAAAACAGCAATGAAATTATGTATGCAAAAAGCGAAATATATACATTTCATTTTATTACTCATATTTCCATAATTATACACTGACATATCAAATTAAATTTAGAGAAAAATTGAAAGATGCGAATTATATTATGAGGTAATCTATACAAGGCTCGTATTCAGTTTGGTTAATTAAATTCATTATCAATGAAATTCATTAGAAGGATATTATTCAAATTATAAATATTGTACAAAAACCCTTCATTGAAATTCATTATTTAGATTACAAGTGCAAAAATAGTTCAACCGAAATTAATTATTCAAATTATAAATTTGCTTTTATTCTCTAGAAGGTCTCGAGGAAAGTATTTCACAAATACATCGCGACTGCATACATATTGAATTATTAACGGTATCCGATTCTGAGCACCACAATCACAATGGACAGCATTTTTGTGGCAACATACAGCTCGAACTCGGAACCTCCTCACTTGCGGCCTATCAGTGAGGGTTGTTCTAACTACCAAAACTTGCGCCCTCGTGTGCAGGACAGTTGGTAGGATCACCATCCTCTCCACACCCGGTTGAAAAAGACTTGAGTTCGAGTCTCGTCGATGGCAGCAGGAATTTTTATGGGCCTTTTTCGAAATGTGGCTGAGTTAGTTGATCTCAAACGAGGATATCATGGTTTTTCTCCTGGAAACCTCGGGCTTCTTTATAATTTTGAAAATAGAAAGAAAGGTTTATAAATGACTTTAAATTTAATTTACTATTATCTCCAAAAAATTAGAAAATGAATTAATAAAAAATCTTCAATTTTATTTTTCAGTTTCTTTGTATAAAGTTAATTGCATTTTATATAATATATTTTTTAAAAAAACATTAAAGGATTCCATTCATATAATTTTAACTGCATAAAACTTTAAATTTAGAGCTGTAACTAGAGACAGTCAATTCTACTTCGGTGTATTAATGTAATGGTTTTATTGGTTGCATTGGTAATGCGCTACTCCAAATAACAGAACACAGATAGTGGTGTGCTGTACCAGACAAGTTCTCGCGCACAATATCTCTGTGAAAACCGTATATAAACAATTTTTTAAAAAAATTATCTTCATTTAGGAAGGTTCAGAAAACTATGGATATTTATCTTCAACCAACAGTTAACGAGGTTCGTTATTTTCGAGAAGAACCTCACAGGCGCAGCTGACACTGCAGGATTAAGTTTTCGCTGATGAATCGTGATGATCAAGTTTTCAACAGTTGGCGATAGAAAACATATGAAAGTAGCAACCAATATTGACCTTGAAGATGCAGTTTATAAGTGGCTTGCACAACAGCGCTCAACTGGAGTTGACTAAGTAGTGCTAGAGTGTGTTCAGCTGGTTTGAAGCTAGTTATACGGACTGGGAATGCCATTCCAGGCTCTTAAGGTTCACGAGTATTCCAACTTCGACTTTTTAGCTCCGACTCTGAATACAATTTTGTCAAGCACTAGTATACGCTCACAGTAAATTATCTTCTCCTCTGTACTATGCATCAACCAATAAAGTCTGTGTAAATAAAAAGCTTGTTTTTGATTGTTTATTCCTGTGTTTCTAATACAAACATAAGAGTAATTATTTAAATTGTTAGTTATATGGAGTACAAATGGTCTCGAAAAAACAAAAAAAAAAAAAAATTCGATTTAACGGACCATCAGCAATAACGGACACGTTCCTTTCCCCCTCTTATTCCATGCAATCGAAGGTTTATTGTATAGTATATACAGTAAAATCCTGTAAAAACGAATAATATTCTCTTTTTAGCCAAAATATTATTTCTAAGTCCTCCTCGACTTCTCTTATTATTTATTTCTCTGTTTGACGAAAATTTATATATATAAAAATTACTGCTTTAGCTGTTGTAGTAATATAAGAATTTGAGCAACTGCCCTTCAGTTTAAATGTACAAAATTTAAAACAGAAAAAGTTACCAAATATAAAATAACATAATTTTGTAAGAAATTTTGCCAGACTTCCAATAAACTGTCTGGCTAATCGATTGGTTTATGATTATTTATTTATATATTCTTTCTATCTTTTCTATGCTATTAGGTGTATTAAGTATTATATATGTATTTATATATATATATCTTTTTTTTTTTCTTTTTTCTTAGAGTTCGGTAGCCTGTTTCCTCTCTGCCCTTATACATCGACTACACTCAGAGAAATATTTCAAAAAGTTCTGGATTTTTTTGAGGTTCTACTGTTATATAAGTCTCTACTCAATATTTCTGTTGTTTCTATACTTTCACAAAAAAATCCTTACTGTTCTAGCAGGTTATTTAACAATAAAATAATGCTACGTAAATGTTAACCAAAGCCAGCGTTCAATGAATACTCTTTTTTTCCACCCCAGACAAATATCTTGTTTGCGATGCAATCTGCGATATAATCTTGTCCAGCTGTTGCAGTTTTCCAGCTTGGAAAAGATGCAATTTATCAGAACTTCAGTGAGTATATTTCATAACATTCTAACATCATGGAATATGATTTAGCATGTATACACACCATTACAAGTCGGATTGCCTATGAAACGAAATCATCAGATGTAGGAAAATACAGTAAACCCAACAGCTGAAGTAGTCAGCGAACGTGCCTGAAATGGAATACGTAACGAAAAGATCTAGTCAAAGCCAAAATATCCGTAACGTGCCATATGGATTCAGCAGCGTCTATTAATCCATCGGACGCAAGAGGGAAAAAATATGATCATAGCAGAATAACTTATATTCTTGTGCATAATTCATAGAGGACCACCAGCCAGACAAATGACGATGATAAAAGTGGTGTTTCTGTTGGAAGAAAGAGGAAATTTAATAGGGTTTTGAATCGGGCCAGAAATTTATGCAATATGAAGTAATATATTCGAAGAAAAGAAAATATATGACGTGTGTAAATAAATATATATATATATAAAGTACTAATAAAAAAATATTAAAGCCTGGGTATACGCGGATAATATTTCTCCCCAACTTGGGAAGAAATATTACGTCTCAAAACGGAATAATTTTCAAAACTTCTGCCATTTTCTTATCCCAAATAGGAAGACTGATGCAATGTAGGCCTGTAGTACAGAAAGATACTTACTTCATTACAGTAATAAATTGTTATGTATCGCTTAAATAAGAATTCTGGTACTTTGTGAACGATGATAATTCTGTTATTACAAGCCATTTTAAAATTTGGCACCCTAGGGGGTGAAAAGTGTCGGATTTCGTAGAGGTATACCCAGTGGCTGAACAGTTTTAGGGGAGCACATTACTCCTCTCGAATTTTTGTGGTCAGCAGGATTAAAACTATATGGATAATGCAAGTTGTCCATTATGAATATAAATTAATAACGATTTATGATATTTATAACCGAATTGTGTATCTCAATTAGTTAATCGTTATTAGCGAAAATATAATTTTACTTTTTTTAATAGTGTCTATTAAAAACTGCTAATTTATTAGACACCTTTCCCCCCTCCACTTCTATGATAATTAATAGTAAGAGAAAGGCTGGAAGATTAAATTGCGTTCTTATCAAGTTTGGCAATTCTTTTAAATGATATTGTAAATCATTAAGTTAATATCTATGCGATAAAACAAAATAGTTAATTAACTCTTTGACAGCAACTATTTTATTTTATTTCATTGCTACTTTTCTGTCCAGTTAGAAGTAAGTAGATTTTGTTTGATGAAGTACATTCAACATTCAATATTCTAACGAAATCTTTATAGCGTTGCGTGTAGTCATCAATGACACCACCAACAAAATATCTTTCATTTATCTTTCTGATTCAATTTAAATGTGACTTTGGATAGTGCCTAGCAAGAAATTCTGTAAAATTCATTTTTTTTATAGCAATTGGTAATGTCCTCGCAGTTTTCTTATAAAAATTTCGCTAGAAAAATAATTTATTGCCATTTCACTGGTTTTCCTGATGCAGCAAGGATCACATGACACTGTTTGCTTAAACGTGCATGTGGCGGTAGAAGATTACTCGTCATTCTGTCTGCGGGGAGCAACGTAAAGTCGATACGTGGGTATCGAGGGGTAGTCGTAACACTGTTCTCCTGAATCAAGTTGCACCACCACTAGGTTATTGTAGCTGATGCGTACAATGTACATTAATCGCGTGCGAAATAGGAGATGCAATAAAGAAAAAGTGCAATTTCGACAGTCATAATCATTCTTTTTGTCCAGAAAGAAAAATATATGCAAAATCTCCTCAAGTCATGACGTCAGGTATATCAATGATAGACATTAATAATTCTAATTGGGTCTTAGTTTGAGCAAGGAAAAACACGAGACTGTGCAAAGATATTAAATGATTTATCAAAAAGAATGACAGGAACTTGTTTAAGTTTACAGTATAAACAATTTTATTTAAAAAATGCCTTTTTATTTGTATATTTTGTATGTGTGCGTATGAAATAATATGATTAACAATAGAATAAATTACGAAATATTATTAAATAGTTAAATAATGCCAATATACATAACAGTTTTATTAAATAATATTAATATTAATAATTGCAGTGTTTATCGTGGAATTATACAACTTTCCCACAGCAACAAGTTACTGTTGCGATCTTTGGGAGTGATGAAGTTGTGCTACTACACTAGATAATATAGTTCATATAAACTCTGCCTTTTTATTTGTATATTTTATATGTGTGCGTGTGAAATAATGAAATTACGAAATATTATTAAATAGTTAAATAATGTCAATATACATAACAGTTTTATTAAATAATATTAATATTAATAATTGCAGTGTTTATCGTGGAATTATACAACTTTCCCACAGAAACAAGTTACTGTTGCGATCTTTGGGAGTGATGAAGTTGTGCTACTACGCTAGATAATATAGTTCATATAAACTCTGCATCCTCTGAGGCGAATTAGAAGACGAAATAGCAATTTAGGTAATATTTTGATGAAATTATAATTTGGTAAATTTATGAAGAAAAAATATTAAAAGTTTTGCATTAAATGCGAAAGAAAAATCAAACACGTTTGGATGAATAATAATCTTTTGCTCATTATTTATATTGCGACTACAGTGAGTGGTTTCATTTCAAATAATTGGTAAAGATGCAAAGTTATTGCATTAAACAGAACAAATAATTATTAGTATGTCTTCCAAACTTTAAAGCTGAAAGTACTGAAGAGTCAATAAATACTAGTATATCTGAAAGCTGTGAGAGTGAATTAACTGAGTTGGAATGTAAATGGAATTCCAATTGCAATCACAACCACTAAAGCCATTGCAATTTTCTAGAATTCACATTTAACCAGTCTGGCAGTGCTAATTCAATAAGTCATTAAAAATTAGCAATTTATTATACATCGCAAGTATGCTTCTATCTAAAACTCGCATGTGGACTGCCTTTCATCTTTAAAATATGCATTAATAGTTTAGAAGCTGTCTAAATCGGTTGTTACCATATGCTAACAGTAACTTTACTTGATGTCATGAAGTGTAAAGTTTTTGTTTTTCCTTTCATTTTTTTCGTTTGAAGTGGAAAGAGAAGGTGTGTGTGTGTGCGTGTGTGTGTGCGCGTGTGTGTGTATATATATATATATATATATACTCACAGCCATTTCCTAAAGTTACACTAAGAGAATTGGATTTTTGCGCCCCTTTAATAGAAGATTCATTAGTTTATTATTAATCGATTTTAGTGTACCATGCATGGCCTACTTCAATGTATGGTTATCAGACTGGCTTATTATGTAGAATTTTTAACCCAGAGAAACTAAAATAGTAACTGAGAATGCATATCAGATAACTTGATAAATATGTGGAAAGTTCCGTATTAGTTCTCATTACTAATCTCCAGCTCTCAGCTGCATTATATTAGTAAAGGTCCAATATTCGCAGGTTTGTTGTCGTCCCTCATAATCTACAGGTAACTATTCTGTTCATTAAGCATCACCCACACCATGGTACGGAAGTTGATGCGTTTCCGGAGCAAGCCAGCGAACAGCCGTCTCCTAGGTAACACACGAACAATATTGCTCACTAAGCCTTAATCACGTACCACGCTCTCAAATAACGTGCTAAAGAATGCCGTTAATGCTCCTTTTAAAGTGCATCTCTCTCTCGTGCCGTTAGACGATCACACACCGACAACCGACTCTTTTTCTTCTCATTAATGAATCGTAGGCAGGCACGGAGGGGTGGGGGGAAGGGAGTAGAAAAGCTTCACACACTGAAACAGTGAACATTCTCGACATTTCTCAGTTCCTGTCTAACTGAAAGAGATTTTCATAGTGATTTCATTTGAAAAGTGCTCCAAGAAGTTCCCGAAGATGCGCAAAGTTTTCTTTATATCTTCTTCTGGATCTCCATAAAACAGGCGCATTTACATATCGTTCGCAGTTACAAGTAACCCGTGGTTTTAGGGAATTGGTGGAGTTCCTGTTAAATCCCGTCACTCTTCGAAATGCTTCATAATAAAGCAATATTGCGCGCTATCACCAGACAAGGAATCCATCGAAGTTTGCTATAATGAGACTACTTTACTTTTTTTTGGATTAATCCTCCCTGTGTTCAATAGCCCTGTGAGAAGCCTTCGAGTAAACTCATCGGCAGATGGCAAATTTCCCCATGGATATTGCATTCTTTTAAACCGATTCGTTGATAATTCTATAATTTCTCGTTACGTTGGAGCACTCTTATATTGAATTTCTTTAATTTTTGAGGAACTTCAAATATCATCCACTGAATAAATTTGAAGTAATTCGCCTGATATATCCTTCTCAAATTCATTCATCTACACGAAGGGAATTTCTTGGCGAATTGCCAACAGAGAACATTTATATCCGATGGATTGATGTTGAAATGAAAAGTTTCCAATTTTATTGAACGTTGTTTTTACCATTCATCCATAATGACGAGTTGTATAACGGTTAATATCAATCTAAATACAGATTTTGAGACGTTTCTCTTTCTCTTTTCTGTTTATTCCTGACACTAGACTTTCTTCAAAGATTTTGTTTTTTGATATTGGTCGAAAATGAATGAAAGATGAATGTGTTTGCATTCAGTGAAAGATAAAATTCACTACTTAAAACAGTCCTTAGTTCAAGTTTATTTATTTTTTTTTAGGCTCCGACATTTTGATTATTTTTCGATCCTTTTATCCATAGAAAATCAAATAGGTAATAGGAAACATAGCTATTAAACGTATCAGTGCTGTTACAGCTTTGCTTGCAGCGCCCTCTTATTTTTTAGTTCTTAAACAAAAGTAATATTATTTTAAAAAATAAATAAATCCTTGCAGCTGTCTTTATTGTTTTCCTCGTATGTTATAATAAAACTTTAAAGTAAATTTAGTATTGTTACTTCTGAATATTCTTTCGAGAGATAATCAGTTCCAGTTATGTCTTTAAAGCAAAGCGGTAATTGTATAAAAGGAAATGCAATTGGGCGAAGCTTAGAAATATTTAAAACCTTTCAGATATTAAACAATAGTAAGAGATACAGACTTGCAAAGCGCCTTTTAAAAATGGATTTATCTCAACACTCTTTAAAAGGAAGATATTTTAACTTTGCAATCCTCTTCTGTTTGCTGAAATTTGTAGAATCGGGAATAATTAGAGATAAAAGTTTCCTTTTCTTTAAACTCTCAATATCCTCTATTATGTTACTATGTTCCCTTTATATAATGGTTTCCCAGCCTTTTCAGGCGCTCTCTCAAATGCTTAAAGGGCCTATTGTCTTTATCATGTCCGTCCGCGTGCAAAAATTCGATTCTCAATAGACGAAATTTCATGAAATTTTATATTTGGATCACATAGAAACATTCCAAATTTTGTCAAAACAAAGAAAGAGAAATTCGACCAAACTTTTTTAAATAAAATTTCTAGTTATTTCTGTATACGTTATAAATGCAAATATGTTTCGGATGTTTTTTACATTTTTTTATTTTATTTTATTTATTTATTTTTTTTTTTTTTCGTGTTAAATTTATTTTTATCTATTATGAACGTAAATTGGGATCTCCTTACTCTCCAAGAAAATTCAACCATATTTATAAATATAAACATATTTAATTCTTTAAAAAATACGGTCAAGCAGTTCTTTGGTTCAGAGGATCGTATAAATTTCTTTATCAAATTGTTGTTATTATTTACATCTAAGCTAAAATGATTAAATTTCAATAACTGAACTAATAAACGTTTTAATTAAGCCATATTAGGCTAAAAGTTGAAATTAGAAATTTTTAACGCTAAAAAAAAAAAAAAAACTGCAGTTTTTTTTTTTTTTTTCCTTTCAAACATGCAAAACCCGGTCTGATTTCTTGTTGTTGTTGCAGGGTTTAAGAAGCATCACCGACTAAGGCCATATTGCTCCGTGTATATTCTGAGCTCGATTTTCTGTTTGCTGGACGAAAAACCCGAGTTTCGGTAGAGAAAACCATGCTACCCTCACATGAGACCGATTAACTCAGCCACGTTGTGAAAAAGGCCCATAAAAATTCCTCACGTCATCGACGGGACTCGAACTCAGGTCTTTTCCACCTGGTGTGGGGAGGACGGCGATCCTACCAACTGTGCTACTCACGAGGGACTTTTGATTTATTTGTGATTTGTCGTGATAAACAGGATTCATGCATGGGAAACTGCCCACGGAGAAGAATTTCGCTGGAAAAATTATCTTCTTCGTTGCCCAGCCAAAGCAAAGGACAGCACAAATGCAACTATCTGAGAGTTGGAACGTTCATCTCAATTGCATTTTACACCCTTCTACTACATGTATTTGCCTAACATCTAATAATAAATCATTAAGTTAAGGGATTGGGATTCCGAAAAACATCCTATACTGTGTATGATTCCATCTGATATGATAAGGAGCACGTGATTTCAGCAGTGGATCATAAAGATGGTGTCCTCAACCATTATTATTATGTACTATCTTAATTAATTCGTAATTAAAGTGAAATTATTTAAGAAGCATTTTGGAAGTGTTTGAAATCAAAAATTCATGAATATTTGAATTCAACAATGTTTGAATCAAACATTTTTGATTATGTGTTATTTTTATTAATATATTTTATATTTTCTTCATTAATTAGCTATCAAACTCCTTTTTGGACTGATTTTTGATTATGATATGATGGTGGTTTCGTTCGCTTAATATCTGCTTTTAGCATCAGAGTATTTTTAAATGATATGATGTTGGTTTGGTCTGTTTGATATATGCTTATGTGTTTTTAGCATCGGAGTATGTTATTGAATATTTTAAGTCAATGTTCAGAACAAAAATAAGTACGGGAACGCCATTCTGGTCTAGTCAGAGCACCGGTTTTAATTTGTGTGTGTATTTTAAAAAATAAAAAATACTGCGAAGTAGGAAGATCTCTTTACACGGCGTGGTGATATTTTTCGCAGACATGATTACTCGAGTCTTTATTGCTCCAAATTAACACTGTGATGACCTGAGAAAACGCTCCAACGAAAGTTTATTACCGGACGAAGTGAGGCGTTAATGTTTACTGCTAACATAGCGCGAGAACGAGCGGTAGTAATGCACGAGATCTTGGGGGCGATAGGCTCACACGTGCTGCAACAAGACTTTTACACCATCCGCTGTTTGCGACCCGTGCCTGGCGCTTGAAGTGATTATAAATGGAAGCGAAGAAAGAGTCCGTAACGAAGTATTCATGTAAGGACTATAGTTTGCTGCTGATGGAGAAGGGATGGAGGAGCCGGGCTGTAACTAGAAGGCAGATCTGCGCACCCTAAATGAGGTAGTGTCTCCAAAGGAGAATGAATAAAAACGAAGACAGTGCACAAATAGAAGTCTGGAGCTTCTCTGCAGGGGATAATGAAAATTTTGTATTCTTCCTTCGCTGATGTTGGAAAGAATGCTTTCAGCCTTTCCATCCGTTGCATTTAAATGTAACAGTAGACTGTGATTGAGGGCTGATTTTTTTCTGATAATGTATCATTCCCTTTTTCTTCATCGTCCCTCTCTATCCTTATTCCTTTACCAGCTTATCACGTGCTGTCCATTGAATTTCGATGTTATATAATCTCAGATGATCTCTACTGTGACCTTACCTCCTGCAGCATACAACATCGATATATAGCCTCCATTTGGAGCTCGTTACCAATCTTTTTTTCTTCTTCTTCAGATTACTTCCAACGATCTGCTCACGTGATATTAGCAGTAAACTTCGATAATTATGTAAGGGGGAAAGAAAGGCATTACAGTATCCTATTTTTCTGCCAAACTTTAGTTTGGTGTCGAACAAAATATCGCAAATAACCCGTGAGGAATTACTATAACGCATTTTATAGATATTCTAGTCAAAATTATAAATAGTATTATTCTAAATTTATATAAATTAATAAGATTTTTTCAGAAAATGATCATGAAAGATTTATACAAATATTTAATTATGCTTTATGTTCTATATATTTGGTAATCTTTTAATCAAAAATTCTTCTACTATTTTTATTATTTAATTATTAAACTAAAAAATATTATATAAACTAATGAGACTGGAAATAAAGTAAATTAAACTAAACTTCTTTAAAGAACCTTTTTTTTAATATATAAATACAGGTTAACAACTAAGTCTGTTGGAGTTTGTCTTAAACATTGTACTCACAAAAGAATTTAACGTCGAGTATGCTCCCGTGTAAGTGTTGATGCAGAAATAAAGTATGGAAAGTATAAAATGATACAGTAAGAAGGATGAAATGGAACTCGTTAAGTTTTTAAGGTGTAATCAGGGCCGGCACTAAAGGAACGAGAATCTAACGATCGCCCTGAGGGTGCCAACGTGTCAAGCTGCCACAGAGAAGCTCGGAGAATCTCTCAGCAATGACGTCAACAAAAGGAGCCTTTGGTCAATTTATGCTTCAGCTAACCCTCCGTTAACTAAACGTGTATATGCAAGAAAGAGTTTGAACAATCATGGATTGAAGTACTCCCATTAGAGGTAAATCTAACTGATTCTAATATTTATTATAATTTGAAACTAATTTAGCGTAATGTTTGATGCGAATTGATTTTTAAAAGGAATGTTAGAAGACAGAATATCTCCACAGGTTCTAACTTCCTTACATTTCTGTATAAATATGTGCTTGATTAATCTATAGAATTGTTCAATGGAAGAAGAATGGTAAATTTGTGCAACGCATATCATTTCTATTGCATTTGTATTTCACCAAATTAAATATCGTAAATAAATGATATCCTCAGTTCTCATCTTCATAATATTTGTTTAATAAATACTTTCATTTTGTTCTTCAGTTTTGCAATAACAATATTTACAATGGTTGACAGTAGTAGAATGCTATCGAAGCTAGAATTAGTTACACTGTTTGGATTCGGTAGTAACTCTAGGGTATTAGTTCCACAGTAAAACTGCTGACATCAGCATCATGGGGCTTGATTTTCGGAGCAGCCTTATAGATGGTGATTCTGTCATGTTTATTTCCTTCTCTCTCTCTCTCTCTCTCTCTCTCTCTCTCTCTCTCTCTCTCTCTTGATGCTGAATTCATTAAAAACAATTGCTCAACCAGCTTGGCATTAACAGATTTCAACGTCATTAATTAATAAAATAAAATAAAAGTTTTGTTTAAAATTCTTGCAGTTTGTGGGCGTTTTAGACTGGAGGCCAGACTAGAGGGTTTTGGTACCGAACAATTTGGCCCCATCAGAGTCACTTACGTATTATGTCATGACCTTTGGTCAATGACCCAATTTGCTATTGCCTCCTGATGCCGATTTCCATCCAGGCCAGTTTGCTTCTAGACATATAAGCATACAGGAATGAAAAGAAACTATAGTAAAATCAAAATCTGCGTTATCTGCGTTCTGTTTTCATTGACCATCGTGCGCCAAGTCCTCGACCCTAAGCTTGGAGGCTTATTTCAACTTAGGGCAAAGACCATAATCCACGGTTCTGCCTAAGTTGTTACAATATTCTTAAAAAAAATCAAACCATATAGCATCACCTGAACAGGTGAATCCGCTATACAGTTAAAAATTTGAGGTATCACCAGGACGGCTGTTTTGAAGATTATATCTGCAATAAGGCCTCTGAGGTTGGGATTATTCATACTACCAATTTTAGACACACACACCAACCGTTTATGACTGGTTGAATAATGAAATAAAATAAAATAAAATGATAGAAAAGACTGTAAAATAATATTTACAAAAAACTTTTAATCATTTACAAAAAACTAAACTATAACAAAAGTAAAATAAGTAAATAAGTTAAAATGCATTAAAATATAAATATAAAAGCGATAAAAAGACGATAAAAAACACTAGAGCTTTCGGAGGTGTCTTCCTCCTTCCTCAGTAATAGTGAGACTTAAATGACACATCCTTAAATACCAGGTTCACGGCACACGTGGATGACCAGGCGCATACTCAGCATTCCTTTCACTTGTGCCGGAACCGGAAGTGGGCTGGACACGTGGAAAATTAAAACGTTTGTCTCTTGTCAAAACCACCGCCTCAAAAAGGGGGTGAAGCCTAACTCCCCTGTCTCTGTTTATACTATTGTTACCAGAGGATCCAATCCACAGACTTTCCAGCCACTTGCGGTCCCAGAATCTGTGCGCCCGGTCCAGGATGACAGCGTTGTCGGGGGAGATCTGGTGTTGTTTTTCCCAATAGTGCTCGGTAATGGAGGATTTATTGAGCTCTGCGGTCCGTATCGCTCGTGAATGTTCTCCCAGACGGTCCTTGAGACGCCGTCCTGTCTCCCCCACGTAACATTCCCCACAATCCGGGCATGTGATCTCATACACGACCCCACTACTAGAATCCCTAGTAATGGGGTCTTTGACCTGTGACACTACTGTGTGCAACCTCCGGCCCGGAAGCTGCACACAGCGTGTCTGAAAGTCGCGAAGCATCCTCGCAATGCGATCTGACAGGCCCGGATAGTAGGGAACATACACTGTGGTAAGCGGTACAGGCGGAACTACCCGATTGGGCTCTTCCTCTCTGTTGTATTCATCAATGACCCTCTGGGGGTAACCGCACCTCATAAGATCCGTCGTGATTTGCCTAATTTCCTTCTCCCCCTCCTCAGGGGTACTGCAATGCGTTCTCACCCTACCCAAAAGTGCTCTGGCCACACTATTCTTATGTTGGACAGTCTGTGCCGTCTTATAATGTGTGTACTGGCCCCTACACATTGGTTTCCTATAAACCTTAGTTCTAAGTCTGGGGCCTTCCCTATATACCATTATGTCCAGAAATGGGAGGGTACCATCTATTTCTACCTCCGAGGTAAATTTTATGAAGGAGGAGAAACCATTGAGAAACGAGACCACATCTTCCTCTCTCCCCTTCCTTACAATAGTAAACGTGTCATCAACATATCGTTTCCACTTACGCATAGGGAACTCCAATCTTGCAAAAACCCTATTCTCAAATTCCTCCATAGCCAGATTTGCAACAATGGCGCTGATTGGAGAACCCATGGCTGTACCGTGAACCTGTTTATACATCACTCCTTGGAAAACCAAGGTTGTACTAGAAAGACATAATTCAACAGCACCACCTATATCTTCTATGTTTAGGTGGGATCTAGCACTTAAAGTATTATCATTTTGTAAAGCCAACCTTACACATTCTACCCCATGTGCTATGGGGATACAAGTAAATAATGATATAACATCTAATGACATCATCATCTCGTCCTCCCCTATTTCTTGACTCCTTACAAAGTTCACAAATTCCGCACTGTCTCCAATGACCAACGTGGACCGCTCCACAACTGGGGAAATCAGCTGCGCCAGATATTTAGATAAAGCATACGTAGGGCTACCAATGAAGGAAACTATGGGCCGTAATGGAACATTCTCCTTGTGTGTCTTAGGTAACCCATAAAATCTGGGCAGTCGACACCCTGTTGCATGCATGGACCAATACTTGTCCTTTGGAATCTTTTCCATCTTTAGCCAGGAAAGTAGCATCTTATTTACACGCTGTTCTAAGCTAGCCAAGGGGTTTCTGTGAACAATCTTATAAGTACAATTATCACCTAATAAGTCTAACGCTTTCTTGTGGTAATCTTCTTTGTTTAATACCACAGTTGATCTGCCTTTATCCGCTGGTAGGATTATAATATCTTCGTCCCGTTTAAGTTCTTCTAGTGCTCCAAATCTTACTCCGAAACAGAAGAAAGCACTAGAAGAACTTAAACGGGACGAAGATATTATTGGTTTTCCAAGGAGTGATGTATAAACAGGTTCACGGTACAGCCATGGGTTCTCCAATCAGCGCCATTGTTGCAAATCTGGCTATGGAGGAATTTGAGAATAGGGTTTTTCCAAGATTGGAGTTCCCTATGCGTAAGCGGAAACGATATGTTGATGACACGTTTACTATTGTAAGGAAGGGGAGAGAGGAAGATGTGGTCTCGTTTCTCAATGGTTTCTCCCCCTTCATAAAATTTACCTCGGAGGTAGAAATAGATGGTACCCTCCCATTTCTGGACATAATGGTATATAGGGAAGGCCCCAGACTTAGAACTAAGGTTTATAGGAAACCAATGTGTAGGGGCCAGTACACACATTATAGGACGGCACAGACTGTCCAACATAAGAATAGTGTGGCCAGAGCACTTTTGGGTAGGGTGAGAACGCATTGCAGTACCCCTGAGGAGGGGGAGAAGGAAATTAGGCAAATCACGACGGATCTTATGAGGTGCGGTTACCCCCAGAGGGTCATTGATGAATACAACAGAGAGGAAGAGCCCAATCGGGTAGTTCCGCCTGTACCGCTTACCACAGTGTATGTTCCCTACTATCCGGGCCTGTCAGATCGCATTGCGAGGATGCTTCGCGACTTTCAGACACGCTGTGTGCAGCTTCCGGGCCGGAGGTTGCACACAGTAGTGTCACAGGTCAAAGACCCCATTACTAGGGATTCTAGTAGTGGGGTCGTGTATGAGATCACATGCCCGGATTGTGGGGAATGTTACGTGGGGGAGACAGGACGGCGTCTCAAGGACCGTCTGGGAGAACATTCACGAGCGATACGGACCGCAGAGCTCAATAAATCCGCCATTGCCGAGCACTATTGGGAAAAACAACACCAGATCTCCCCGGACAACGCTTTCATCCTGGACCGGGCACACAGATTCTGGGACCGCAAGTGGCTGGAAAGTCTGTGGATTGGATCCTCTGGTAACAATAGTATAAACAGAGACAGGGGAGTTAGGCTTCACCCCCTTTTTGAGGCGGTGGTTTTGACAAGAGACAAACGTTTTAATTTTCCACGTGTCCAGCCCACTTCCGGTTCCGGCACAAGTGAAAGGAATGCTGAGTATGCGCCTGGTCATCCACGTGTGCCGTGAACCTGGTATTTAAGGATGTGTCATTTAAGTCTCACTATTACTGAGGAAGGAGGAAGACACCTCCGAAAGCTCTAGTGTTTTTTATCGTCTTTTTATCGCTTTTATATTTATATTTTAATGCATTTTAACTTATTTACTTATTTTACTTTTGTTATAGTTTAGTTTTTTGTAAATGATTAAAAGTTTTTTGTAAATATTATTTTACAGTCTTTTCTATCATTTTATTTTATTTTATTTCATTATTCAACCAGTCATAAACGGTTGGTGTGTGTGTCTAAAATTGGTAGTGTTTTGAAGATTACTGGCTTCTCGTCAGCTGGCGGCGGTCATTGTCCTATCGTTATTCGATTCGATAGAAATGTAACGTGTGCAAATTTTAATTTTATATACCACTGGAATTTCTATACTATTGAAACTATATAGTGCATAATATTTACGTCCTGTATCAAGAGAAAAGTAATATACAATCCAATGACGGACTAACCAACTGGTAAATGCCAGAAGTGGTCCCCTAATGAGCAGATTTTTCGGCTATCGGAGAAAACAAAAAGTAATAGTAAACGTCGAAAAATATTTTCATGATCATAACAACTTCGCTTTACAAAATTATGCGGAATACTCAGTTTTCGGGTTATCCCTGCATGAACTCCTTTTTGGGTTTCTTTTAATTGTGTATTGGATTGTCCATTTTCTTAAAATAGCTGGAAAATGGATTATTGGATCTGGGAAGACCAACAGTATTAAAAAAAAAACAGGACAAAATGCCAGAAATTTTACAAACAGATGTAATTTTGTTTGTAAAATTACATCTGTTTAAAATTACAACTATCTGAACAGTTTATCTAAAACTATACACTAGTTTTAGATTAACTACAGATAAAATGATATACGCTTACTATATAGGAACTAATTCTAAACCTATTACCATTAAGCATCAACTAACATTACACACTATGCTAATTCTAAACTAAATACCACACCATATCTTATACAGCGTATCAAATTTTAAACTAAATATCACCAAGTTTTAAGTAGTCTAATTTAAAAGTCGATTTTCAAACACCCACAAGGAGCGTTTATCAGTTTTCCCCCTAGGTATTCTACGAAATCGTAGTTCAAAGAGTACCTCCCTAACATGTTACCTCTAATGTTGATGGGCGATTTTAGATCATTTCAAATTGCCTTGGAGCTAAATAAAAATAACTACACAAAACTCTAATTGATTGCCAAGATGCGCATTAGACTTTAAATGTTTTGTCCTTAATGTTATTTTATTTATTAAGAATAATCTCCAGCCTTTTCTAATTGAACTTTGTGTAATCACTTCAATTAACTGCTAATTCACTTGGAGGTGATAAGCGATTTTAATGATTTCATTTACAGCCAGATAACCAGACTAATTAAAAAGCATTATTTCAAACGTCATTAAACATCAAGTCGAAATTGCGCGGCTCTGGCGCTTAGTAGACATTAACGGTAATCAAACTTTAAGGTGAAATTAAGGGCACGCCTAGAAATGAAAGAAGTATCACGAAACTGAGGTTAATTCTAAACTTCATATTCTAATGAAGCCTTAAAATAAGTAGATTACTCGATTACACTAAAATATGAACCTAAGACCTAAATACACATTGGGTATTTAGGCTTAAGTTCATAATCTGGCTGCATTTCTTTCATTTTTAAGGATATCTGAAGAATTTTAAGTTCTGATCTCTTGATGACTTCTGTTCTCACGTCATTACTCTGATAGGTAGAAGAGATGTCATTCTTCTTGACCTGTCGTATCTCATTAGTTTACTACGTTTGATTGTGTTCATACGTCGCGTAATCGCAAGTTTATCAAGTTTTTCTTCAGCCAGTGAGACAGGGGTTTACTTCCGGTAGGGTCTGTCTTACTGTACCTTTGCCTAAATTGTTTAAATCATCTATTTAAGGTTACTCCTTTCGGATTTTAAAAGATGTGCAGTTATGTGACTTTTATTTATTATTTAAACAATAATTAAATAAGTCCGACAGGACTATTATGATTTATTTATTTATAGCTTTTTAAATTCAAGACAGTTTTGGTTCAGAAACACATTTATTGTCGAAAGCTTCTATCGTGTAATTTTAATTGTAAATATGTTTTTTATTTTATTTATGAATCTTTTGCTATGATTTCATTGGTTTACATTTTTTAGAATTTTAATTGATTGTACACAATTTATGAGATTATTTTAGACAGTGTGAAGGATTTGTATATTAAAAGATTTCGATTACAGTCTGGTTGGTCATTAGATAAAAGTTCTTTCAACGGATACTATTTTATATGCCTAGTTTCTAGATTGGATGATCCACACCTTCGTAGTCTCTCTTCATACAGACGTCCCATTGCTGTTCTCAATAGACAAGTCGCCAGTCGATGGATCTTTCAAGCTGAATACAATATTCCAAATGCTATATTATGATATATTTATATAGAAAATATATCATTCTTTTTCTCTATAGGCAAAGGTGAGGAGTTAGTCGGTTATAGACACAAGGATTGCATGATTTTATCTCCGAAAACTTTTTTTCAGAGAAAAACAGACAAACTTTCCATAGAATTATTAACACAACACATTGACGCTGCCATGATTCAGTGGCACTGAATAATTCAATGTTTATGCAGTCACAACGATTTTATAAATTATTTTCCCTCGGACGACTAGAGAATAAATTTTCGTTTATAAATTTACTTTGTATTATTATTAAACACTTTAAAACGCTACTACAGGGAAAATATACTTGGAGATACAATATTATAACAGATTTGGAGTTCTGGTTTATTAGAGCACTGGGACTCGTGTTATTTACCTTCAAAGGCTGAATCTGGTAGTAAGCCGAAAGAGGTCGACTCATTTCAGTATCCTTGCTTTATCGAGCTATGTTATTTTAAGACTAAAAACGATTATTCGCATCTCATTATGAGGAGTAACGTCAGTAACAGCGAAGGAAAGTTGTTGACTCGCCGCACAAATACCCTGAATTGCTGCTACCAGAAATAGGATGCTTTAGTGGACACCGAAAAGAAATAGTTGTTTGAGGTAGAAGCAAAAGTTGACATCACTATACCATGAGGCGCCTTCTCCAGACGGCTAGACGTAGTCAAGTCGCCAATCGTTGGTCTGTTATTTTTCTTTGTCTAAGCAGACAGAGTGGGCTCGGATGAAACAATCTACATGCGCAAAATACATTTCGATATCATTTACATATTCCTTCTGCGAGAATTATACTCCAAGTTGGAGAACCGAAGTAACGATTTTGTTGCTTCTCATTAAACATACAATTGTCAGGAACTTGGATTTTGTTCTCGAAAAATACGTAACGTCTGGCTCCTCTCAGAATGTGAAAACCCAATCTGTTAAACCAGATGTTTTTATATACATTACAGAAATTAGAGTATTAATTAATTAATTTTACAAATAGTAAGCCCAATAGCGAGTTTATCAGTTCTCCCCTCTTATTTCTGTTCCCTTATTTGTACCGTAGTATACCTACAGCATACTTGCAAACAGGGAGAGCAATTCTGTTTTCTCAAGTCGTTACTCCTTTGATGAAGACTGGCTACAAACATTGGCTCCGAGTTTTTCAGAACACACAACATGCTTCAGAACGGCCGGTAAACATATGCACATCGTACAGACAAAATATCATGCGCACATACGGGATGTGGGCAAAATAATGGAAACACCAGTGATAAGAGTTACAGATGTACACTAATATAGCGTTTTGACCCCTTTGCTTTTAAAATAGCTTGCATTCTACTTGTAATAGATTCAAAGAAATCTTGGACTGTCTTAAGAGTAATACTGGACATTCCTTCATGGAGGAAGGCGTCAAGCTTCTTGAGTGGTGAAGGTGAAGGAAATATACTTCTCACTCCCTCTCTTTTCCAAATATACCTACAGTTACTCGATAAAGTTTAAGTCTGGTGATTGTGCAGACCATGGAAGATGGATGGCTTCAGTTTCATGCTCCTCAAACTAAGATTGGACACATCTGGCTGTATTTATTGGAACTATATCACCTTGAAATATGGCATCGTTTGTGGGAACAATGTTTGTACCATGGGACGAACCTAGTCACTCAGAATATCACAGTAATGAATGGGCAACATGGGGGGTGCATAGATAAAAAAATCGTTGCTTTTTTGTTCATTTTTTATTATAATCATAAATAATTACTGTTTTCTCACGTGCCTAGAATGGAATCCACTGCATACAGTAACTAATGTTTTTTCTAAATTTGCAATGTTTAATTTTAAAAATGATCAGTCTAGGAAACTAAATGCACTTGTTCTATATGTAGCACATCATGCCCCCCCCCCTCATGCTATTTATTTCAAACAAAATATTGGGGAAATATAACCAAACTGGAAGAATAAATTTTGTAACACAGATAAAATCAATAATTAACATAATTACATCTTCAGTGTACACCACCGTACCAAAATAAATTGTTCACTATAGTTTTAATTTTTGACGATAAGAAACCGATTTACAGATTTTTTTTTTTCATCGCATAGCTTCTCATTTGCATCTTTATAATCTTTACTTACTGCCAAAGAGCACTGTCTTATTTCATTAAGAGATTATATTGAATTTGATTAAGAGGATTTTTTCAAGCATTCACTTTCAGGCGTTGGCACTTAATACTTAATTAACTGACATCTTCAAGACCAACTCGGTTTACCTTCAACGTCAATGATGAGCGTACTTCGTTCTACGAGCTCTGAAAGCCTCCTGCTGCCAGTAATTATGAAGTAGTCTTTGAATCCTCCACCCCTAATAAAAGGCGGTTTAGGCCGCAAACCGAAATAATTAAAAAATTAATTAAAATTAGTTATTAATAAAAATTGCCAAGTAATAGCTAATTTTAATTGCTTGGTTATAAGTATCATAAATTGGATTAAGTGGACTAGAACGCAGTCTCCACCTTGATCAAAGATAGGAAGAGGTAATCTCCATGTCTTTATAGGGTATGTCAATAGTGGATGAGTAGAAGCTTATCAAATCCACAAGAATTTCATAATGGTAGATTATGATTATGTTGATGTAATAACATAATCATAATCTTATTGTGGGTATATATTTCTTCAAATTGTTCTGAGGTCGATTTTCTGTTTGCTGGACGAAAAACCCGAGTTTCCAGGGGAAAAAAACCATGCTACCCTCCACTGAGACCGACTAACTCAGCCACGTTGTGAAAAATACCGATAAAACTTCCTCCCGTCATCGACGGGATTCGAACTCGGATCTTTTCCACCCGGTGTGGGGAGGACGGCGATCCTACCAACTATGCTACCCATGAGGACCATATATGGAGCAGTGACATGGATATTGAGAATAGAATATGTCAAAAGACTGGAAAGCTTTGAGCTGTGGACGTGGAGAAATATAGAGAAGATAAGATGGATCGATAAAATAAAAAATAGGGAGGTTTTGAGAAGGGGAGAAGAGACGTTTGATTGAAGAATCCAAAGACCGAAGATAAATTGGATTGGATCTGTGTTGCTAGGTGAAGACTGATGAAGGATGCGATGGAGAGAAATGTTGAGGGGAAGAGACCTAGAAGGAGATTGACGAAAACTATGATAGATAAATGGAAGGGGTGGTGGATATGGAGAAGTAGTTGACTGTATGTGTGGATCTGCCCTTCGCAGAACACCATAATAGTAATTGTATAAAATATTAACAATATATGAAATCGTAGAAATGTCTAAATTAAAAATATCGTAGCGAAAAATCATATTTGAAAATTATAATAGAGTGTAAAGATGATCCAATACATAGTTCTAAAATAAGATGTCTAAAAGCAGTGTGTACAGTACAGTACAGAAGAAAAACATATCCTTTAGTCTTATAAATATCATTTTATTTAAGAGGAGGAATAACTTGAAGGCAGTTTCCATCAAACATTCAATAAAGAAAGAAAATTTTGAGTCCTTTTTTACGCTCTAATTTTCAAACACACAACAGCACATTAAAAAGAAGTGTAACAAGTGAAAGCTTGCATCTATTTTAAGCAGTATTTTGTGATTTGCAGTATAATTGATGCTAATCGTGTTAATCGCACAAGACATTAGAACGTCATTACAGGATTCTGATTGATATTCTCAAATAAAATTTCCATTTCTGTTATTCAAATAAATAAGATCGTTTGTTCCAATTATTTCTAGAAGGATATTTAAACTCTTACTTTTGTTAAAGCAAAGATAATCTCAATTTACGGATTACAAAAAAGATCTTCGGATATCAAAAACGATTACATTGGTACCTTCCTCTTTTCAAGAAAATGATCTTCACTGAGCAAGGCAGTGATGAGATTTTATCGATTCAAGAAATCCCTCATAAACAATGAAAATGCGCTGTCAGCTCTCTAGACAGGAATATAGTTGAGGTCTTCCTTACATTTTGTTCTGCACCATCCGGTTTACTGCTACTGTGCTTTGCTACGTATTCCAACGGTTTGCTTTTCATTCGTAGTTGTTCTACTTTCCATCGTATAATATATCTAATGCACTTTTTGAAGAATCTTTCATTCAATACAGGAACAAGTTTCTTTTTCTTTGTTCCTTTCTTAAGAATTCGGGTTATCCTTTATATAAGAATGTCTTGAATTAAACTTTCACTGGTTGTTTCCCATTCTTTTTCTTAGGAAAATTTTCTGGACTTCTATATTGATCTCATATTTCAAAACTTAATGAAGAATAATTATTTCACCACTTTTTTGAGTGATTTCCAATTGCATCTGAGGCTAATTTCAAATATTTCCCTTTGTGCATGTGGGATTTTAATTTTTAAATACTTATGCTCGTAATCTTTGGACTTCAAGTTAATGTGAAGTTGCCGAATTGACAACTGACTGTAAAAATCACCGGATAAACAACGTGACATTTAAATGAATGAATGTATTTGTGAATGTTATTAGGTTTATCCCTATTTTTTTTATCACATATGGTTTTTACGGGTATTTCTAAATGGAAAGAGAAAGGCGAAAAAGAATTATGCGGCTTCGCATCCGCGTTGAAAAAGAAAGAAAGAACAACAAAAATCGTTTCACATTCTCTCTTCTTTTGGATATTTTCTCCCTTTTTTTGTGCACGTTTGGGATAATTGTAGCAACCCGTGAAAAATTCTGCAAGGGTTTTTGCCACTGAAAAACAGACCTTAATTCAGATCGATTAAAAAAATAGAGCTATTAGAGGAAGTCTTTAGCAGTTCGAAACAACTAGAAATTGTAGAGGAAATTTTCATCAGATAGTAGCACATTGATCACAGTGTGTTTGCTATAAACTTTATACAACCTTCCCTTTAAAAGTTTTGTTATTTACATCAGTACATAAAAAAGTCTTATATAGCCATAAGAGCTAAAACTACCAACAGAAAATTTATCAAGATTGTAAAAATACAACACGAAGAAATTTTCTGGGAGTTTATCGAATTTATATTCATTTTGATTCGTTTTAGAAAGGATTAGAACCTTTATTTTAATCGACGGATAAAAAAAAAACTACATTAATTTAGGACAAAGACCACAAATATCAAAAATATGATGGCTGTAGGTAGATTTTATTATGTGAGCAATTGAATATCACAATGTCACATTTAAAATGTAATGTTAAAATTATTTGAGTTTAGTAGATTCTTTTAGTTCAGTGCTCAGTTAGTTGTCACGCAATAGTTTAAAGTTTTATTAGCATTTTTAGCTTAAGTGATGAAATCCATTCTCTTAATCCATAAAATTAATTCACATGAGTTAAGGATACAAAAATTGATTTGTAATTATAAAATAATGATCAGTTAACATACCCGCATAAAATTACTGCAGTTAATACCTCTAAAAATTCTTTCTTAATATAATTAAAAATTAATAAATTAAACTAATGTGATAAAAAAAAAACTCAGAAATCAAAAATCTATGAATATTTTAAGTAATATTTATATATTTTCAAAAAATATAGAAAACTTAAACTACACTAAAACATGAATTACAATATCTGCTCTAAAAAAACGGATGTGACCTTACACAATATCTATGTTGCAAAACTGCTAGAAGAAAGGCACTTCTTGTGAACTTAAACTTTTTAATGATAGGTGCTCAGGAATTTTCTAGTCGTTAAGAATTTCAGGAAAGAGCTAGCGTAAACGAAAGAAGACGAACAAATTAAGAACTACGACCTCTTAATAGGCATGTCCTCTTAATAAAAACGAAGAAAGATTACGAGGGGAGGGGAAGAAAATAGCCGTAACAACACCTAACGAGAGCATCTCAGCTACGATCCGTCAGAATTACGTGCAAGGTAGATGCATACTTTCACACATTTACCAATGTCTATCACGTGTTAGACCCGCAATAAAACTCCTATAGGCTTCAAGAGCACGCTTAGACTCGGAGCAACTATCAGGCGTTCCTACAGCATCCTGTGCCATCACTTCGTGGTCTGTCGTTATCGAAGGTGGACTACAAATTTACGGATTTAGGACAAGGGACACACGGCGCCGCAATCAGCGACCGCGACAGCCTAGAAGACGAAGATTTATTGGCGACCGAAACCGCTAAGGCAGGTTATGGAGTCTTTTTATGGACTGACTACAGTAATAATAAACCAGCTCGCCTTCCCGCTTCCCACATGTCCACGTGATGAGAAGTGATTTCGTAACCAAGGGACCGAAAAGTTGGTGTAAGAAGTAGCATCTCTTTCGTTTGACGTCATCCTTTCTTTTCTGCGGAAGAACTCCTGTTAGCTTCACAGCCGCTACTCTGCTACGTTCCCGAGTTCAATCCATTATGTTACCAGGCGATTGGCGAAGCGGCGACTGTCTCCGTCAAATTACCACAGTGAGTGGTGCGGACGGTCCCAGTACACTTCACGTTTCCTGAAGTGGTAGAAGTAACCAATCTTGTTAATGTCTTTCTTAGACAGTTCACAGGAAAACTTGTAAGAAAAGCCTGTTGTATTTGTTGTAACATGTTGCCATGTGCTCATCTGTAAAGACGATTGTCTAAATTAAATAGACCCGAACATTCGTTTTATTGGCAGTAGACAACTTTTGAAAAAAAACTTTCAGAGGACTGATTGTGAAAGTCGCGAAAAGTTATCTTTTCTAAAAAAAAAATTAGTCTTTAATTTAAATATAAATAGATTCTAACAATAACCCAGTTGTCGATAAATGAAGAGGAGAGAGAAATTGAGGGGTTTGCCATTTATTTCTGAAAATAAAATTTAAAAAAATCAGCTAAATACAACAATTTGTATTTTTAATCTTCATTCAGCTGTGACGTAAGTTTATGGATTCCAGATCCCACTCCTTCACATCATAAAAAAAGACTATCCCGCTCACAATAAATATAACATAATATATGGGTAATCCCTATACAACAAGGTTCTAATCCTCATTTTCTCTACTGAAATATCTTAAAATAATAACAAAAAAAAACTGCTGGAAAGTAACACCGCTTATTTTACATTTCTTTTTATTCAGATAGATTTTTTTTAGCGTTTTTTGTTAAACATAAGTAATTATTAAGGTTTTGTTTCTCAGAGTGTAAAAAACTTTTAAATTGAGATAATTGTTTCAATTGCATTTCTTTAACTATAAATTTGTTCACGATAATTTTGATAAATATCAAAAGGAATACTACAGAAATAAAATACACACAACTGTGTACACCTGCCTCAGTGTCAGAACAAATATTTCTAGTCAATTACGAATTATAAAATTATTTTATAGATTTTAATAAGTTGGTATAAATGCAATGATCTGGAATTACATAATTCAACATTATCTGCATTTTATACACAATGATCAGGAGTAAATCAGTAAAAATACGCAAGGGCATATGACCTGCTAATAATAATCTAGTTAAACTTCATGAATCTTGCAAACAGTTAAAGTTTTTTTAACAATAATAAGTAAAATATAAAATTCAAATTAAAATATAGAAATATTTTTCTTATAAATTAAAATTAGCTAAACTATTAAATAATAAAAATACACCATAAATAAATCGGTATAATTCTAATTACACGTTTAGTAATTAACAGAACACGTGTGAAGGTGATAGGCTAATGAAACATAATTGGGAGTATAACAGTAAAAAGTCAAGAAGAAGACGTGAATGATCATTAAATAATTATCTTATATTGGGTAATAATGAGTGGGCCACATTAGCTAATTATTTAACTTCTATTTAAGTAGGTGTTTTTTGAGTTTTCCTTCATCTTCCATATTTATCCCGTATCTAATTACACACACCATTAAGTAGCTGTATGACATTCATGGCAACACTGAGGTGCTTCCTAATGAATCCTCTCATTACCTGGTAATGAATTAATGACTATTCCCTAATGATGTTTTCTGTGTTAATACGGACCTGGGTAGGGTGCGATGTATCCCAAGCTGGTTTTGTCACGTGTGTTCTTAAATAGTGATCAACAGCATGTATAGAGGGGGCGCAAAGATCTTGGAAAAAGAAAAAAAGATCGATTCCATATACGAATATACGAGGTGCGACCATGAAGTAATGAAATTAATTTCATAATAAATAAGCTGTCATCGGTATACATCGAGGAATTCTATCTCTTTAAATTTCTCTTTCAAACTCGTCAAACTATCAGTAGTGTAACTCGCTTCACTCATGTATAGTGAGGGGGGGGGGAACTATTGGAAGTTACAAATATTATTATCACTATATACATAGAGTCACCTTGACAGATAGTGCGCTTGTCTGTCAAGATGATCCTCGCTCTTCACTTCAAAAACCAATAACTCAAACATAGAAAATTATTTTTTTAAATATTTTTACTCTATACATGGACAATAATATTTTGACATTTTCTATAATAGCTAAGAAAAACATTCATATAAAACAATAAATTAAATTGAAAATTTACTGAGAAACATTGCAAAAATTAGCCTAACTTAAAAATTAGCTAATATTGCTGTAAGATTAAGAATACGCCATAAATTTATCTATATAAAATAGTACCTAAGTCTTATTTTCATGGTAACGAATGGGCATGGAGTACTAGGTCCACAGTTCATAAATACATATATAGTTTATTAACAAAATATAATAAGATAAAGATAAGATAAGACGTATTAACTTGTCAGTTGACAAAGCTACTGGTTTTATCTTATTATATTTTTATTATAATTTGTTTTGTTAATAAACTGGGTAATAACTATAACTATATATGTATTTGTGTCTTATTTTCATGTTTATTTTATTCTGAACTTATGAAATTTTCTGGGTTTGTATAGCTGTGTAAGGTTGTAGTTCGAATTGCGTTTCCGCATAATTCAATTTATTTTTTAGGCATGAGGGTAAAACTGTAACAGAACGATGCTATGTTCGAAAATTTCTTGATGGTTTGCAAAGTTTCAAGATGGTCACCTGTCTGTCAAGATGATCTTTGCACTTCAACTTCACAATAACTCAATAGGTCTTATTTACGATCTTATCAGGAGTGATCGACATTTGACTGTCCGCGAAGTTTCTAGTGAAACTGATATTTCTAATGGGACATGTCAGTCGATTTTCACACAAGATTTGGAAGTGCGACGCGTTTCAGCCAAGTTGGTGCCTTGCATCCTCACAGATGGTCACAGAGAGAGGAAAGATCTCTCATGTTGGGATCTTGGTAAATATATTGCTGCTGGCAAAACTGTGTCTTCCATCATTACTGGTGACTAATCGTGGGTGTATGACTATGACCCCGAAACAAAAGAACAGTCTTCTCCGCGGAAGACTTCGACTTCTCCTGTTTATTATTTATTTACCATTGTTTATTATTCATAATTCTACAGCGATTGCACGCTACTCTTCAGAGAAACTGGCGGTTTCGTCTCGCCGATGCTCCTGTATACGCAGTGCCTCCCATTAAAGAATTTCTTGCGAAGTACTCCGTCATTTTTCTCCTCCACCGCCATACTCAGTGGATTCGGTTCTCTGTAATTTATTTTCCAAACTTAACCCCCCCCCCCTCCTTTGAAAGTTATAGATTTGCAATGACTGAAGAACTTATTCAAAACGCGATACAGGAACTATCAGCAAAATAAACCTATATGGAGTGCTTTCAGAAGTTGCAGAAGCATTGGAATCGGCGTATGCAGTGTCAAGGAGACTGATTCGAAGGAGATCCATGCGAATAGCTGGTAGGCGTCATTATTTTCCAAAGATTAGTTCAGTCCCCAAACTTTTAAACATACTTCATATACAGAACAATAAGTGCGTATTTTTATTGCTTTCCTCTTTTAACACTAATTTGTTTAATTTTATTTTTAATTGGTAACATGGCGAATTCAAAAATTTGACCAAGGGAACTGTTCCCCCTTTATAACATGTAAATATACATACGCAAAAGACATGCCCTTTTTGTCATTTCCATATATATACATGTTGATGAGTATAGGAATGCATCCCCTATGTAATTCGGAGGCTGCTCCTTATGCACATACACTTCGCAAAACAACTAACAACTCTAAGACTTGAATTTCACACCTGGTCCCTCTGCCTGTGTTCTGTGTCAAAATCATATACCTTACGTCTATAATCGATTATTCAATAAATACTGTAAATGGAAACTTACTTATTTCCAATTACAGAACGATACATCAATGAAATGCTTACTGGCACCAGCAGTTGAATGCGATTTACTTTGGCACACGACTGGTTATCTGCACCTTTCTCCGGATCACACGAAAATCCATTAGACACTGGAGGAATCCAGGTTCTGTTGCAAGTGTTATCTTCAGCTGGTCTGAAATCTGACTGCGGCCAGATACAGAAGCGCGACCTCTTGGGAATCTCTCGCCAACTGCATAACCATTGTCCTGGTATACATCTGCGAAAGTCAGTTACTGGCTAAGAGCCTGGAATTCTCTGCATTGTTCAATACCCATCTCACTGTCCATTTCGTGTATTTATAGCTTTGATATTAATATGAATAAATTTTTAATAAATAAAAATTGTTTATTGAAAGTTATCCTCTTTTTCAGGATGGAGTGAAAAGGAAATTAAAAGATTACAAACGATTAAATCAATAGAGAAGCGAGCTTCTTCTTCTTCTTAAATGTTTGATGTATAGCAAGAGAAAGAAAACTACGTCCTAACAAAGTTGAGTAGATATTCTAAACCTCAAAATGAGTCCTCTGAGAAAGAAACATGAGAAGAATTGCTAATAAAAAAAGATGAATGATCTGGTTGAAGGACATAAACGAACAACACGAACCCTAGAAATAAAGAATGATTAATCGACCCGACAACATCACAAAGAAAATTATGAACGAACAGAAACAAAGGGATGTCATGAATAATTAATGAGCGCAATAATGTGAAACAATACCAATTGATAGTCAACTATCGGTAACCGGATAAGTGAAAATAAAATCCCTAGGGTATTAAGAAAACTGAAGAAAGAAAGAAACTTTTGTTAGTCGTGAGATTGCTAAGAAGAAAGATAAAAAAAAACATTGCAGAGAAAGAATAGCAACAAAAGAAGATGATGGAAATTGTACTTTTAATTTTTAGATTCGTAAATCAACCAAAAATATCGATTTACCGAATCTGCGTTGGACAGATGAAAGCATTTTGCAATTCTTCTAACACATCTAGAGTAACTACGTTTAAATTAAAAACAAACATCCATGGACGATGCTTATTAATTACTCAGAAAAATTACTGAATTTAGCGACATCTACCGTTAAAAGCGTGGAATTACTTAGCAGAAATTATTCCAAAAATCGAACAAAAATTCACTCCAGAAAACAAACAATTATCTGTATATAATAATGATCAAATAGGTGTATTTTATTAACACAGAATATATAATAATTAGTTAATTATAATATAATAATTATAATATAATAATTAGTTAATTATAATAATAAATATAAAATTATTTACATTTCTTATACAGGATGGTCATAAAGCCTTGCACGGGTTTTAAATTTTAATAACTAAAGATTTACAAATAATGGAACTATTTAGTAAAAATTATATGATAGTTCGTCTTAAAATTTTATTTTTAATGCAGTTTTTAATTATCACACTTCAACGTGGCCGCCATCATTCGGGGTGTCCCAGATCGTGGTTTGTCCATTAACTGATCCAGTTTCTTTAAAATCCATCTACTTATTGACTTTTATGGAGTGCATCTTTTTTTATAATGAATAGTGAACTTTCTTCTCACAGTTATTGATTTAAATCCTGCAAGCCAAAGCACGTAGTTAACTTTTTCTTCAATTGTCGCCATTTGGGGTCATTCAATAGCTGGGAATAAAAGAGAAATGATAAAATAAAAAACATAAATACAACAAAAGAAAAATCAGATTTACGCGGATGAAATTATTATATAAAAAACTTTAAGACTTGAACTTTCATATAATTTTTACTAAATAGTTCTATCATTTGTATAACTTTAGTTATTAAAATTTAAAACCGGTGCAGGACTTTATGACCACTCTGTATATAATCAAAATAACTTCAAAACAATATTTTCTGTTTCAAAATAAATCAATTCCATTGGGTAATTTTACTCATTTAAAAGTGTACATGTAAATGTTAGTATACATTGAAAGCATTAAAACAAGCTGCTCATTTCTGAATGTTATGTTTTATTAAAATATTGTGACGAAAGCTTTGATTCAAGTACGAATGATAGTATAAAAACATTCGTACAAATGTATGTGTGGGGTGGCACATTCTATTCTACTGTAACGCCACTCACTGCAAGTCCTACTCATCAGTGTGATAAGTGAACCTGTCGTGAGAACCTCCGGAAATTAGCTAGCATCAGTTACATTATCGGAACACAGAAGGTAGGAAACAAGTAACATGAGAGCGAGTTGAATTATTTATGACACAACCAGTTGAGTGTTCGCTCAAGTCGCCTTGTGGAATGTCTGCAGGAGCTAATCTTTCTGACAGATTATATATGTTATGGGTTTCGGCCAATCCTTCACGTTTGGATTCGTCTGTATGGAATTATGCATTTGTCCGCTCTACTCTAGTAGCCAACAGCTGATTAGCATTACACTCTCGAATGTCGTTTGTGGTTAGTACTTAGTCTCAGATCAACATCCAGTTTATTATTGCAGTGAACATAATCAAGATGAAAATATACACTTGCATTAAGCATTTAGGCTTACTTGATTTTCGCTATTGCTCTACTTGTGGCAAACCTAACTTAATATTAAAGAGTCTACTTTAGAAGCCAAAACAGAGCCGCCCATTATTTGTAAACAAATCTATTACTCCCATTCGATCTCGTTGCAACTGTCAAATGAGTGGAAAATACAATACAATGGCCTTAATGTTTGTTAAGGAACAAACTTTTCCTTCACAACGATTGCCCTGATATTGCACTACTTCGGGGATGTTATATAATCAAGATTAATCTGATATTTATTTAAGATGAGACAATGGCTGAATGGTACATTAACCTTTTGGCGATGTGTATTACAGCTTCAAAATGCTAATTTTGTCAAAACGCCTGCTTTCAAACAAATGAATTTGAAAGTATGGTAACTCGTTGTGAAGGCAGAGTTCCACTGTGAGCATAAAGATAATTGATACTGTGGCGCTGCAAACTCCCAGGAATTATATCCTGTAAACAAAAGTACTACATACATTCACGTCTAATATATACAATATTGCTTTAATTAATGCTATAAATTCATGATAAACATCGTATTTAATGGCAGTATTTCTTCACTTATGTTTCAACTACATTATAAGGAACATATTTTGTCATAGGCTTTTCTTATCACATTAGGGAGACAGATCTAGTATTATTTCTCTCTCTCTCTCTCTCTCTCTCTCTCTCTCTCTCTCTCTCTCTCTCTCATCGTAGCGTACGCTGTCTGTCTTCATTCTCTCATTTTCTTTTATTTATTTTTCTCTCGCCACTTTCCCTCCCCTCTTCTGTCTCTTCCTTTCTCCTCCCTTTCCCTGCCCACCTAATCTCCATCATCGACCTATGCAGCTTCCTTCCCTAAATGTCTAAGTCGTTGCACCATCTGTGTCTCATGTTCCCTCCATCCGCTCATTATAATCAAATTTCCCAATATTAATTTTTAGACCTTCTCTTTCTACGCTGTCACTTCTCAAATATCTGTTGCAGTTTATCTGTTTTCTCTCCTTTAATGCGCAGATCAACTGCGCAATTCCCTCTGGAGTTTCATGATTCCCTCACTGATCGTATCAATTACGATAATGGATAGAAAGAGGCTCAGTGTCGATCCGTAGGGCAGATCAGCTTGAGACCAAAGATACTCTATTGTAGGAATAACAAACACTTTATCGATACCTTCGTCTACAGTGTTTTTATTTTATTTATAACATTAATAAAAATAAACACAATAATCGTCGACACATACGCTGCACGTTGACAATTTATAGTTGTATTTATAAAAAGTTATCTTGTATGTTTACGAGAACAAGATTTGGTTTGGCTGTTCACTTAATTGTTACGAAGTAATTTTAATAAAAAAATATTTTATTACTTAAATAGTCTTGAGTTAGTGGAATACTTTCGTGATTTCTTAAGAATGGTATTAATAAATGGAAATTTATAAAAACACCTTTTTCGTATGCTTTTAGCTTAAAATAGACACGAAGAGTCGTAATGGAGTTGTATTTATTGAATCAACATCACAATAACTAGTTATCATGACATTGTCACGTGTCAGTGACGTCATAGTAAACCTATCAAGAACAGCGCATGCTTTTAATGTGCAGAAATTACAGAAATTATCATTATTATTTATTTAAATAAGTTTTACAGTTTCGGATAAAGCGTTCATTATCAGAGTGATCTTTAACCTTCCGCGTTCGAGACACGACATCAGCGTTCAGAATTCGTACAACTTTTCACTATCTCACGCGTGTTTTTATGAAACAGCAGAATTATCTAGAAACCTGTAAAAGGAAATAACTTGTGCCCTGCAATAACGACCAGCAATTGCCAGAAACATTTAAACTTTTAACATGAAAACGTTTAGATTTAGTTGCTTTTACACGCCAGATATTTTATCTTGACAGTGTCATGGCCTTATGCGAGAATTCAGCTGACACAGTTATTATTGCTGCAGGATACACGGAGAGCAACCTCCATTACTCTGTGGGAGAGATGCCCATCAAGTATTTCCGTGACCATAAAGGTCTTTATGAGATAAGTTTACAGAATCTTGTCCATTGTTGGGTTGAAGAAATGAGAACAACTCAGAAACCCAGAGAGAAAGAAATGAAGTGTAGAGACAAATGAAGTTGTAAAGAGAAAACACCTACCGACAGCTGTAGTGCAAGCTCAAGACGATTGTGTTCATGTTTTATATGAGAAGGAAACATTTTAGTCTGTGATACCTGATGCGGTCAGGTATCGTGGAATAAGCAGCAAAATATCTTCGGTTGTCACTGACATGTGGCAGTTAATGGCTGACATTAGAAGTAAAAATTAAAAGCATCCCCATGTCTACGTTGCACGGATCGAAGAAGAATGTTCTTGATATATATTCAGTTATCCTTCTCAATAGAGCAAAATATAAAATATGACTTCCTTGTGGTTCTTTGGATATTATTTATTTCATTAACTGTCAAGTTTATAAGAATGGTGCTTCTATTTTTATTTTTTTCGACCGAAGAAACAATCAATGGAGGAGAACTCATTTAATATATCCTCCACGTTAACATGATAAAATAGCGAGTATTCTTACAAATATAAGGTACTGTACGTTCTTTTTATTGTGTTTAATGTTTGCTTTTAATATAAGATATGATATTAAGAGAGAGAGAGAGAGAGATGGAATGATAGGTATGATATAAAAAGAGTGAGAATTGCGAAGACGAGAGAGGAAGAATAGAAGAAAGAAAGAAGGGAATAGAAGGGAGAGGATAAAGAGAGAGAGGGGGGAGATTAGGAAATAGAAAGACAGAAAGGGAGATGAAGAAAGAAAGAAAAGGGGGTAGAGAGGGGGGGGGATAGGGAAGAAACTGTTTGGTAGTGACTGCTGTGAAGCGAATGTATTTTGCACTGCGTGAATCAAGAGTGCAATTGTGCATCCTCAGAAACTAAATTTAAAGTGGGGAGAAAGGAAAAACGACTATAAAAAAGTCAAGAAAAGCCATTCTAATGTATGGATAATTCAATTCTGGAAGAGCATAAAGCCGTTTCTATTGTACCCAGAACTGTGCACAGATACAAATAGAGCGAGAAGAAGAACGAAAAGATTCTTCAAATGACGGTTTGGGTGCGAACACGCATGAATGAACAAATTCCTTCTTTGGGATCAGAGAGCGTGAAGATTCTGTCTGAGATCTCAAATATGATCCTTCTTTCTGCCGCGTAAATGGATTACACACTAAGGAATTAAGAAAAATAATTTGCTCGGAAACTTAATTAGAAACTGTTTGCTACAATAATGGAAGGATTTGCTAATAAACCTTGAGATAAGCGGAATGAAAACTCTTCTGGCCACTTGAAATGATCTGCAAGAAACTAAATGAAAGGCTAATGCAGCAAAGAGAAATCATTAAGAATTATCCCAGAAGTGCTGCGAGTAGATATTGATCTACTCTTAGAAATAATATAAGACAAGCAAATGGGCATTACTAACACACAGTTACATTTACACGACATACAGACAATTATAAAAATCGTTCAAGATATACAAAGTCTGCAGGGTACAGCAAGAAAGTAAGTCTACAAAAAAGTGAAGACGAAGGAAATCAGCGTGTCATAAATCATACGATAATTATTTTTCTAATAATTTCCTGTTATTTATTTTAAATAAAATAAGTAACTTATTTATAAGGTATTTTTGAAAATATTAAAGATAAATATATTATTTCAAAGAAATAACTGTAAATTCCTCCTTTGATTTCAAAGTGGTGTTTAGTTGTTAAGCACACGTAGAATGCAAGGATTTGCGTAATTACTTGTCATTTAAACTCCATTTTAATTAGCAGCTTCTGATAATTCTTCCTCCTCTTTCCTACTTAAATTTTCTTAAAAGTGTATTCGTTCTTAATTTCGTTCTTCGCGTGTTGTAAACTAATTTTCTTACAGCATCTGAAAACTAAAAGGCCCGTGTATTTTCTCTGAAAAATCAATAGAGCAATTAACGCCTCGCGTGCTGAAGGCCATATTTGAATGTCCTAGTTAAGGTTTGAAGACACGCATCTCATCGTGACAGAAGATGTACAAATGGCAACCCAAGAAGCACTACTTCACTAAAATCACGGTAAAGACAAATTGTGCTTTTTTATTTAAAAGTAATTAAAATTCTACCCTCTCTCTCTCTCTCTCTCTCTCTCTCTCTCTCTTTTTTTTTTTTTTTTTCATATTCGAAATGCCTACAAACAATCTTCCATCTCGAATGTCGTTAATGAAAGAATGGTAAAAATATGCAGTTCTATAAATAACATACTCTATAATGAAGTATTTAAAATCAAAAATACTCTTCAACTCACATTTTTCAATAACTACAATTTTTTTTTTTTTTTTTTAAACACGCTCTATTTATAATGCATCTAATGATAAAATTATTATGGTGTAGAATAGCGTTTTACCCCATTAGTAATTTACGAGACTGAGAATAATAAAACTTATTTTTTATTAAACAGCAAAATAAATATAAATTTATTTTCATGCGATAAACCTAAAATATAATACAAATATCCATCAAAAAAGGACTCTTTGGCGAAGCATCCTTTTCGATGGATATTGAGTTCTGGAGTCCTTTTTGAGAAATTCCAGACCTTGAGTACTGCGTACAGGTCAGGAAGCTTCATTTTTAGGAAGGATGTAAAGTTGCTAGAACGAGTACAGAGAAGGGCAACAAGATTGGTGAGGGGAACCAAGGGGTCCTCTTACCAAGAAAGGCTTAAGTTCTGCAAATTGCAGCGTCTGGAGACTAGGCACCTGCGAGGTGATCTGATTGCGGTGTATAAGGCCTTGAATGGGTTGAGGATAGGATTCTTCCTCTTGCTCAGATTACGAACATGAGGGGGCATAAATTAAAATTGAGGAAAGACTGTTGTAGAATAGATGTGGAGAAATTTACCTTTAGCCAGCTGGTGGATGATTGCTGGAACAAACTTCCATCTGTCGTTGTGGAAGTTGATAGCTTAAATATATTCAAAGAAGAACTAGACAAAGTTTTGGAACGAAGGATAGGTGAAATGGGAAGGGTTTTTCTTTTTTTGTTTATGCCATATAAGCTTTCTTTCTCGCATCATATGACTCTACTAATGCTAATATCAGATCTGATGATAAACAATTGTTTTTTTTTTCTTTATTATACAGTACTTGTGTTTTTAAATAAATTCTTTTATAATTATAATTTCATAAAAATGTTTTGCATTTAATATCCTTATTTCATTTCATTTTATTGTGTTTTATTTATTATTATATTTTAACTAGAAATAAAATCGCTGCTTTATGGATAGCTTCTGCTTACAAGTAATGTTTACCATTAATAAACTACCGAGTCATTTTCTTTTTTCTTTTTCTTTGTTTTTTGATGTCTAATCTCGGTTGAAAGGTGATGTTAGCAGGAACAAACTTGTGTTTCTACCTTTACCCAAGACGATGGTATTGCAGTAAAGGCCGAAGAATTTACCATTAAGTTGACATCTCTTCTGCGAAAATATTGAGTTATGTGGTGACGCTGTTTTCGGAGACTATCTAGCTCTTTTTTTCCTCTGTGTGCGTGTGTGCACTCCTATGTTTCTGTCTCCGCATTTCGCTCAACCAGAAATATGTCAATTCTAACTTTCCCTAGCAACTCCCTGAGGAGGATTCTGCACTTTGACAATATACAGAGGAGGATATGCTAGGCCTAAACAATCCTGGCAACCTTCTGGTGTTAAGCGTTCAACTTCCGCTAGCAAAGAAGTGTGCAGAAGGTATGCTTGCTACGAACCGACCAATCCATCCCCCACCCCTGAAGAACCAATGAAATATTATCCCCCCCCCTCTCCTTCCATCGCTAGCTCCGAGACATCCTCGCAACTCTCGCCATAGAGTTAATACCTTTGACTTCGGGCGCAGCCAATTCGTCCCGGACAAAGGCTGGCTTCAATACACGGCCATTATCCGGGATTGTCGGGTCTCGAGCATAGAGACCGGGCGCGTGCGTGCACTCCTTCACCGGCTTCGTCGTGATTGGAAGTGACACGTGAACTGAAAGATGCCGCGTGGCTCGTGGCCGTTGTCGCACCGAAGATTCCGCCTGACCGAAGGGTCGTCTCCATCCGCTGCCGATGGGATCGGTTCCCCATTCTTTCCACTCCCCCGCCCCCGCGCTCTACAGGCACGTGCGGAACTCTTGCCCAAGCGAGAGCTTGTCAGTCTGAGTACGGCGCGCCTGTCAACAGGGGTGGTTGAAGAGCGAAGAGTGTAATCTGAATCACGCATTTCCCGTGTGGAATCGTGACTGGTTAATTAAGGAAAGTCCGCACTGAATTTTAAAACCGCTTTGTGAAACCTAACAGTACTGGAAAACAAGGCGTTCAGATACACCTCTTTTAATGGGATTTTTCTACTCTTTCCCATTGCTAAAATATACAGAGCACTGTTTACTTTGGCTGCGCAGTGGATGCACCCTTTGTCTCTGTGGTAGTGGGACATCCTAAACGTTTTAAACAGATGCGATGAACGAAATCATATGATATAAAGTTATTCATTACTTTATATTTAATGATATATTCCAAGTTGGCTTTTTTTTATATATTTTTTTTCAAGTTCGGTGAATGGTGTTGTAATTATTGAACTCTTAAGGGCAGCTAAAAGATTGTAAGTTGGGCTTACAACATCTTTTGAGCATGCGCATACCAAATTTTAACGTGTTGTTACATGTCAATAGCAAAACGCCCCCCTCCACATTTGTTGCGTGATTTGAAAAGATTACATTTGAACAGCGTGCGAATATGAAATTTTTAAATTCAGCCACGAAAACGTATTCTCAGTACAGTTCACTGAAAGACTGCTATGACAAAAGAAAAAAAAATTTCAAGTGGATTCGAAAGTTCTGAGAGGAAGAGACTGAAGTGTTTACTAACACACATCCAAAGTTCCTTTTCATTTTACTCGTTCTCCTAATTATTTAAGACGAAATTCAGAACATAATTCCTCCCTCCCTACACCCACTTATCATATTTGATTAACCATTTTAACTTAGATCCGTTAACTTAGATTTCAAACTTTTTAGCCCAACTTAATTAACTTACTAATTATAACCTTCATCATATAGTGGTGCTAATATACCCACAGCTACCTGCTTTCCACAATTTCCCCCTCCTCGAGCTTCTTTCTCTCTTCCCCTCGCCTCTTTTTTGATTGCCCTACCAGTATTTGAACAAGAACTCTTTTTTTTTTCCTCCTCTCTCTTTTTGCTTCTCTTTCAAACTAAACCAAAAATGTATGAAAAAAGTTTTAGACTGCCAGGATGTTACATTCGTGACTCCTGGCAACCCAGCTAAATATTCGCATTTTTGTAATTATATTTTAAGCCATTATACTTGCTTTTAGCGTTATCGTTGATTTAATGTTTTGAAGTATTAATTTATCATGTAGAAAATATCAAAGTTATTATACTGATATATTACACATTGTAATCGAGACTCAGCTGAGTAGTTCAAAGGACAGTATAATGTCATGTGATGTGCAGAAAAATAAATAATAAATAAACGTGTACAAAGAAGAAACCAGTGACATGAATGATGTCCGAAGACGTGTACTGATATTTATGACGAATCCATTTAGATATTATCGTGTGGATGAATTCATTCCAGGAGGATTTATAATCCATTATCAACCTGAGGCTCAGCTGAGTTATTCGAAGGGCAGTATAAAGTGTTTGGTAGGAGCATAGTATTCCCGTGAGTCTAGGTTCGAATCCCGTTGTAAACTAGAGGAATTATTAAAAGCCAAGGATACTTTGTGAAACTTTTTTAATGATTTCAATAACTACCAAGAGATATTTCTAAAGGCTTAATAACGGATGTTTCATTACGATGCTCATGTTAAATGACACTTATCTTACAAGCATTTTATAGCTCATCACTGGTGCCTCATTGTGGGATAAGAAAGAAAAACTTTCATAATAAAAATGTCATAATAAAAATTCTTAATGATGATCTGCTTAAATATTTTAGGAATAACAAAAATAGATCTCTATCCTGAATTTCAATAGGGTATTATACCTAAAATATTGTTTTTATTGAGCAACTTAGAAATAATTTGCAAGTGAAGTAGCAATTTATTTTTAAAGAAATACTCCATTGTATTTTCCTGCATGTACTGTATATTTTTTGTAGATACGCGTAATAATTTGTCTTAATTTGGGAAGCAAAATTGTAAACCTGGTTAAGTTCTATGTTCTTAATAGTTGAGAAGCGTTGTCCTTCATTGGAGGGGAAGGATTCAAAATGCATATGTTTTCATGGAATTATGTAAACTAAGAAATATGTATTTGCACTCCTCTAGGTCTGGTCCAATTTTTTCAGGTTTAAGCATGTTCGAATTCTGGGTTTTGTTGTTATTTTTCCTGTTAATAAAGTGGTAGAGAAAAAATAAAATTTCCATTCCATTTTTGAGGCGAATACGATTTATTGTAAATGATGTGTTTATTTTAGAATGCAATTTCCTAAAAATATTTAATATTATATCACGAGACACAGATTTTTAAACTATGGTTTTTTTTTTTATCAAAACCATAGTTTAAAACTCTGTGTCTCATTTAACATTAGTTGCAAAGTTCTCTTTAAAAATACAATGTCAGTCTAAAGATTTCGTTTTTAATCCAAAGTATTGCTTCTGCTTACGTGAATTAGATCTTTGACTCTTTTATATATTAACACGAACAGTTTTTATTTATTGAAAATATATAACAATAAAAAACTGTTATAAAATAACATAATTTATTTTTATTACATTTTAGTGTATACATTCTTTGTTATTTTTTTCACGAATAAAAAAGTCAAATTGAAGACATCAGTTATTAGAAGGTTATTGTCCAACCTGCAAAAAAAATTTTAGAACTTGATCACATGACAGTCAATTTTTTAAAGTTTTGCAGGTTAAACGAAGTCAATAACAACACATATACACAAATAACTTTTAAAAAAACTAAATCTAATAAAAATAAGAAATAAAATATTATTTTAAAAATTAATAATAAAACATTTTGATAGTTTAATAAATGACTTCAACAGTATTTTTATATTATCGATATTAGTTAATAAAACACCACTAATAAACATATATAAGTATCATAACAGGAGTTAGATCAGGTTGTTGAGTGATATTATGTGCGATTGATTGTTACTCAAGCAAGTAATATGTTTTGATATCTTTTGATGGGAATGGTGATATTGTGATGTAGTATTTGATTTTCTAGTGATGATCTCTTGGCGGTTTAAAACATACGGTGTTTCTCCAATCAGCTGATGCTCGTAATTTCTTTGGTTGATGCCCTAACTTTAACGTCACTAACGTTTTCTATTAAAGCGGCCCCTCAGCTAGTCAGCTGTTCGTGTAGTTGATACAGCAAAGATCTTTCACTGTATCGTGAATGGATGAGATTTGTAGTAACAACATCGACTTTGTGCTAATCCACATGCAACCGAACAGGGCTTTGCTGCAGTGATTTATTCCAGGCCCTCAGGAAACAGTCTAAACGAGGAGGGAGGCAGCTGCCACACGACGGTTCCTCGGCTATTAGGAATTACCTAGGACACACAGATTAAATCCCTTTGTTTACCTTAAAAAGCTGGAGACATAAGGTCGGACATGGAAGAGGCTTATCTGTTACCGAACGTGTTTCGACCTCAGGCTAACGTGGCCAAGTTAGCAGCAGCAAAGGATACGTATCTTGGCCTTGGGCTACCCATATTTGTTATGGGTGCACGCGCGTTTCGGATTCACCATTTCTCCTTCCTGTTGACGGAACACGGAAATCGCAGGAGCAAATAGTGTGTCTGGAGAAACAGCACGTACCAATGTACGCTTTCTTCCTTTTTTTTATTTATTTATTTATTTATTTAACCTGTCTTGGAAATCTGAAACGAAATAGTTCTTTGCAGGCACACAGGAATATGCTTGGCTGCTTGAATTTCACCAAATGAAAGTAACTTCCAGGTGAACTGCTTGTTTTATTACAAGAAACAAACGTATGGGTAGTTTCTCTTTGCGACAGACTTTTTCTGTTCTCCCTTCAAGCCTTTTTGGGGAAATCATTCCATTTAAAATTCTTGCCAATATTTTAATGGAATAATTTTCTCAAAAAGGTTGATCCATAAATTGATTAACCACATTATTTATGTTTATGATAGCTAGGATTAATTGCAGTAAAGATATAAATTCTGATTGGATGTAACGAAGTTTTATTTTATAAGGTTGGAACTAATTTCGTTTAAAACATTAATGTAATTTTTAAGGTTGCGATTGGAAAGTAACCAATATTGTCATAAGCCCTGTCTGTGTGCACATTTCTTGGTATAATTCTTCCTTTGATTTTTAGGAGTGTTGGACTTATATTTCAATACGAAAATACGCATGATCCTATCATGAAATTCGCATGAAGGGTCAAATTGGTCAGACAAGATCTCCCCTTAACAAACCAGTTCTGTGATAAATATAACTTCACTCCTCTCAAGATGATCCTACATTACTTCTTTGACCAGTGACTTCATTATTTCCTCTGGAACAGAAGTTAAACTAACAGGTTTGCAATTAGTCATTTCACCGTTTGATCCACCTTTGTGAATTGGAGATATATTCGCATCTTCAGTCCACGGGGACCTCCCTTGAATCCAAAGATGCTCTCATAATTATGGTTAAGGGGTTTGCTTACCTTCTTTACTGCCTCGCTTAATATAATTGGACAGATCCCATCCACCACAGGTGCCTTTGTTATATTTAACTTCGATGACTTCTCTTCCACTTTCTCCTCAGTTATCACAAAATAGTTTAGCTCGCTGTTAGAGTTTGATAAACTTCTGGCATCCCCTTCCTAGAGAATTCCTCATGTGTGAATGTAGTTGCAAAATACTTGTCAGCAACCCGAGCTGAATCATCAACGGTAAAACCATCGACGTCAAGTGGACCGATGTGATTTAAACCCTTCCTTCTACTGTTAATATAAAAGTCTTTGCTGCTTTCCTTGGAATTCTTTGCCAGAGACTTCTAGTAATCTGTCTTAGCTTGCCTAACCTTCTCTGTGACTTGATTGCAAACTAGTTTATATCTACCATAGGCTTCTTTATTGCCTGATAATTTATATGAGTCCCATGCATTTTTCTTCTTTGCCACGTGTCTCAACAGTTCAGCTGGCATCCATTTAAGTCTAAGTCTTGAACAGTATGTCTTAGTTGGTATGAAAAGCCTAGTAGCTTCTATGATAATTTCTCTGAATGCTTCAAATTTATAGTTTGTTGTTGGTAATAACATTAGTTGGTCGCACTTTATAGTATTTAAATAATGTCTGGGACCACTGTAGTTTCCCTTAAGAAAGCGAAAACCCTTCCCTTACCTATAAGAATGTTGAGGGTATTCTTATTATTTAGATTACAGTAGATATGCGTGTATAAGATAATATTATTATTATTATTATTATCTTTCTATACATTAAAATAATTTTCCTCCTAGTGATATTTATTCAGCCAATGGGAGAAGAGAGATGCGGATTACGTGATAATACGTAACAAATACTAAAATACGTAACAGAAGCTTGTTTTACTGTGGTAAAGCAAACTTCTGTTTAAGCGTGGTCACGCGCTATGTTTATTTAACATGACCACGTGGTACCATTCTTTATTTCCATATGTAACGTATTTATGTGTTCATAGCAGAGGAAGACACACACACAGTGTCGAAAGCTTCTGTAAGTATTTGATTTTACTTTATCAAAAGAAGCGAATGCAGCGAGCAGGGGAAGAAACCCCCTTAGTTATTATTAAAAGCAAAAAGTATGGGATATACTTATCGTTAATTTTACCAGGAAAAATCCTTTTTGTTCTCAGTTCTTTATGGAGTGAGTGCAATGTATAGATTATTGCATTTCTTGCCACTTTTTGTTTTATGCATTGTTTTGTAAATCAAGAATTTCTCAACTTTTAGAGCGCCTACATTTGTTGCGTCATAGTCAGAAACCGATGTTAAGGTTTCTCTGTTTTAATCGGAAGTGCGGTTTATAGTACTGATCATGTAATTTATTAATTCTTTAATAAAAAGAGCAAGTATGATTGAAATAAATCGAAAAAAAAGTGTCATATGAAGCTGGCTTTAAATTTAGTAAAACTGCATTTTCAAAGTCTGTTCCAGTAAAATAATTTTTCAGAAACTGAAAATTTTCATAAAATAGTTTTTACTGTTTGCGTAATTCAAACAGTTGCTTACTTATTTAACATTAAAATAAGTTATAAACAGTGCTATTAATTTTAAAATATATATATTAATATAAATATAACACTCATTTACTGTCAAAAAAAGGTTTTGAATCAAATACTTCACCCGTTTTGTTATGCTAAAATATATAAAATCAGGCAGCATTGACTATACCCTCAAAGCATATTTTGTAGTGTACATTTTTTCCTCCCTGAGGGCCAAAATTAGAGTTAAACTTATACTGGAAATTCACTTGTACTTGAGTATCTACAGTATATCTCGTAATAATATTGTCTCATAATTATACCCTATAGTAATAATAATATTTTTATTCATATATTATTATTAATGTTTTCGTCATAACATTTTATGAATAATAGGTTCTTAACTTGGTTTCTGATTAATTGTAAGCTTTTTCTATCCATGATCTTGTTATCAAGAGCATCCATAAAATAGAACAATAATTGTCTGTATTAAAGTTTAACGTAACCTTAACATTTTAATATATTAATTATTTTCTAAAGATTTTCATTTTATATATTTTAAGTTTTTTAGAATTAATTAAATTCTTTGTGTATAGCAAGGATAGTTTATAGCTTTATACACCAATTTATTCACAGTTAAAATAGCTATATGATATTATGTCTATGTATAATGTAAGTTTTGTTACCGGTACGTTATTTCAAAAGTTACTTGTATTTTTTGAAAGTAAAGTAAAGTAAAGGCAGTATCTTATCCATGACGTAGCTTTTTTTAAAAAATATTCTAATTTTGTCCCTCCACTCCTTTTTGTCCTCCCAATCTCCATTCTTCAATTTTCTCTTTTCCATAGCTGCCCCACTCCCTCCATCCATGTGCTTCTAGATTTTCCTCTCCTTCTAGATTTTCCTCTCCTGTTTTTGCAGGTAGCTTGATTTAACCTGAATGGATAATGCAATAATCTTTAATAATCACAGTAGAATAAAGTTGCCGTGGTATTGCACCACTTTCAATAGATGGCTTTAACTGTATTGCAACTTCGACAAACAGATTTTATATACCACATTGAGGCTCACATCGAACAACTTCTTTATTATTGATTTGTCTTCGTGTGGTGTGTGAAGACAATCTGCTCTTCTGTGGACGACTAGTGAGTCCTAAAACAGGCTATCACAATAATCTCATCTTTTAAATAAATGGCCAATTAACCCTTTTAGAGACACCATCGATTTAAAAGTAGCAGGACAACTAGTTGTAAAGACACATATGAATTCTTAAACAATTCTTAAAGACAAATGCGATTGTCGATATGAGCGTCTTAATATTTCCGAATTCTGAAATGCTAATATATATATATATTATTTTAAATTATTTCGGATTTAGTTAATTGAAAGAATTTCTTAATTTACCGTTATTTTGAATTTTAACTTGATAAAAATTAATAGCAAAGCACTGAAGGTACACACCTAAAATAACCGCTTAGTTGTATGATGTTTTAGGAGAAAGCTGTGGAAATTCAATTAAGTTGCATAAATCAAATTGTTAAAACATAATATAAACAGAGTAGAGACTATTAAAACTATAATTAAAAATTTTTTGCCCAAAGGAGGAAGATGTGCATTGCTGCATCTCCTGGTTGTCCTTTAAAACTGTGAAAAATTAATAAACGAAGCCAAAAGTAAGTCACAACGGATGAATTTCGTGATTTCGTGATAACGTCTTCGGTTGGCAATAATGGAAGAAAAAGGGATTGTGTACTTAAAGAGATCTTAAGTTGCCATGATGCATTTTAGTGCAAGGTTCCAAATGGGGGAAAGGTTTGTTGGAAGTTTCGTGATTAAAACAACTAATGCGGTGTTACGGCGACACCATCTATAACAAGTGCTTCCTGTTGGAAAAGTGTTTAACTAGATTTTAATTTTTTAATTGTAATGGCTGAATCGATTAGAGGGTTGTGATTATGGGAATGTACATGCTGCGTGAGTTCCGTGCTGGCTTCATTAGTCTTAAAGCTATTGTGGTGATATATGCACGTCACGTGTGTTAGAAGTTTTAGCCGTGCCATATTTAGTAGTGGTACTCCCAATATAGCATGCATTACAATCAGATTGGCATTTAATGAAGTAGACGATGTTGTTGATGTCACATATCGAATATTCATGTGTTTCTTTTGTATGTGTTAAATATAGTCCCCAGTTTGTTATATGATGAAAATGTTAATGTTATGTCTGTGTTGGCGAACACTTGACGAAGTTGTCCGGCGAATTGACTGTGATAGGGGAGGAAGATCTGTGTGTTTTGATAGCGTTGTAAATCTGGTTGTAAATAACGGACTTTTTTGTGCTAAGTGGGTGATGCGATTGAAAGTGTAAATACTTCCCTGTGTGTGAATCTTTTCTATAAATTTTAGTTCCTAATTTAGTGCCTGTCTTGTATATTGTACGATTGAGAAAATTAAACTTGTTGTCAGATTCTACTTCCAGGCTGTATTTAAGTTTTTCATGTATTGCATTAAATTTAATAAAAAGACTATCAATAGTGGACTTGTCTCCTATTAATAACACATCGTCAGCGTAACGCATATAAAGCTTGATACCCAAAGGAAAAGGGTGGAGTACTTGATGTTCAATAGTAGCTAGGTAAATTACCAACAGGGGGGCTGAGATACCTAATCTCATATGGAATCCGTATGTTTGTTCATATATATGATCTTGAAACCAAAAGTGGCTAACGTCAAGTAAAACCGAAATAAGTTCTAGAATACTGTTAATGTTAAGAGAAGTTAAATTTTGAAAATTTCATGAGGGCTGATAAAATGTTAACTAAGAAGGTTGATAGATTAGCAAAGGCAGATTTACAAAAAGAAACGATTGGCCGTAAGGGGTAGCGTGGTTTGTGAAGTTTGGTGATGCCAAACGTGTGGAAGAACGTTGCTCCGATGCCAATTTGCTGTAACGTGTGTAGGCTAATTTCTTTTTTGGCCCTGAGCCTCCTTAAGATAATGTCAAGTTTATTCTTTAGTCTGGAGCTATTGTACATGTTATCGACCTTATAGGTATTTGTGTCACAGAGATTGTGTTGTATTTTGTCTATGTACGCGTTTTTATCTAAGATCGTGATAATGTTTCCCTTATCAGCTTTTTGTACCATAATAGCTTATTGTACCATAATATTACGGTTTTCCCTTAGTTTATGTATGTTGGATAGCTGTTGTTTACTCATGTTTGGTTGAGATACTAACCGTGAATTAATAATAGCGTTTGTCTCTTACATGATTCGGTATTTATCCGGATGATTCTCTAATTTGGTTTGTAACTCGACGATGCAATCCTTAATAGGGTAATGATTATCATTTATCGCAAAATTAAACCCATATTCTAGACCGGATAATTCGGCTGAGGAGAACGATTGTGACGAATTGTTAACGATAGAAAAAAAAATTCTATCTAAACAACTACGATCGCATTTATCTTTATGAATCCAAGCAGAAAGGAGTAACATTTCTTTCTTTATAAGACGCTTGCGGTCTGCTTTCAAACAGATGGCTTGGCCAAAAGGTAAACTGGCCAATCCTTTCAAAGATGCGACCTCACGACATCCTGTTTCTGCCCTAACTGGTCTCTCATTAGTGTGTGGGCACACATTGACACATACTATTTTCGAAATCAGTTTTCAAAGTTGTAATAGAGCTGAAGCTATTAAAAGTAGTGCAAAGGGCAACTCGTTACAAAGGCAAGTTTATTCTGCTGTAACAACTAAGACCATTGCATTATTCATGTAGTTTAGATCCAACTAAAAATAGATAAAAGAAAAGACAGTCATTATGAATATTTACCAATAAAATATAAATTCACTTGTTTGTGCTTAATATCTATAATCCTGAAAATTCATCCCTTTTACATAATTAACATCAGCAAAAGGATCCAATTTCTTTCAAAATAGACCCCTCTCTTTGGGACAAGGAGGCTATCACGATCTTAGATAAGGAACTGAAGTCTGCATGCCATACATGGCTGTAGACGGTTTTCATTCGTTCTTAAAAGTAACAAATATAAATTAGGGTTTGCCTCGGTGTAATTTATTTCACTTTAAGGTTCAATGAACATAATTAATTAGCCTAAATTACATGAGTTAGTGTATTTCATTTATCTGTTTAGTCAAAAGGAGGCAAAGTTTGTTCTGCTATGAGCATTAGGCCTCTTTCATGATCAAAGCAATTAAAACTCGTCGGCAGAAAAGCACAAGAAAGATAATTATACTGTTAAATATGTTGCAATATAAAGTTTTACCTTTAAAATAAAGAATAAAAGTAATTGGAGTAATATTTGAAATGAACGTAGTAAAAGAACCTTAAGACTACAGTAAAAACGATATATATTTTTTATTTTTCAACTAACTGCCAAATTTAAAAACAAAATTTTAGTATTAATAGAGTCAAATGAAGCATCAGTTAAAAATAAATCTTCCCACATCACCTCAAATAATTTTTCTGGTTTTTACTCAATCTTCTAACTTTCACAAACAACAATTTACTCAATCTTCTAACTTTAACAAACAACAATTTACTCAATCTGCTAACTTCCTCTTGTAACTTCCATAAGCAACAATTTTCCGCAACCACCACAGGTGGCAACGTGTTCCGTTAATCAACCACAGGTTGGTACTTGCTTTAATTATTCTTATGCATACTTTATGTTTGTTGAAATATGGTTTACTTTAGTACATAGGCAAAAATTTTAGTTTTACATTTGTTATCCCTTAGGTTTTTCTAGATTAATGAGACGATCAGATAATCGGAAACTTTTAATACAATTGTATATTTTCTTAAGAACAATTGAATAAAACATTTTTATAACATCAAAACATTGCTAATTAATTTTAATTTTTATAAGCATGTATAAAACAAAACGTTTAAATAATAATTACAAATTACTGCAATTTTCTCTCAATAGTTTTTGCCTGTTTCCCTTTTAAATTTAAGCAGAGCGCATTTAAAATCGATTATCCGAAATACCTCAATCGTAGTTGTTTAGAATAATAGAGTTTCTACTGTAAAGTAAGCTTAATCAAAAAAAAAAGTTTTTCGAGATAGTAATTCTCTGTGTGATTAATTTATAATAAATGGAATGAAAAAATTCTTGTGATGACTCACCCTAAGCTTCTTGAGTGATTCGTGGGTGATAGAGGGAATGAAAAGGAGAAGATGAGACATAGAGGATGAAAGAGAGCAGTAGATGAGATACGGATAGAAGATGACACAATCTGAAGAGAGAAAGACGGAGGAGATTGAGGAAAAGAACAGAAAGTAACAGAGTGATGGAGACTGAGAAAAATAAAAGAGAGAGACAAACATAGAAATGCAGGAATTAAAGAGAAACAGAAAAATGGAACGAGAAGATGAGCAGCAGGAGAGAGAGATGAAAGAATGCTATCAGAGTTATCTCTTCCAACAGAAATCGCTAATGAATAAAAAATAATAAATACACGTTTATTACTTTTAAAAAATTCTTGAGACGGTGTTTGCATACTTTAATTATGTTATTTTTTATTAGTTCGTCAGTAGATTTTGAATTTCTTTTGGAAACATATGTAAATGTCATTTTTTAAGATCTGAGTAAGTCCATGATTTGTTTCAAGCAATGTGTTTCACTGAATGTATGCATTAAAAAACATGGTCCTCCGAGGAAGCTTTATCAAACTTTCTAGTGGAACTCCGTAGAATTTGCATTGCAACTTTTCCACGAAGTCACATCTTCACAACGCAAAACTCAGTTTGTGCTTTGTTCAGAGACCCTCTTGTGACGATGTTAATATGGAGCCACTTTCCTCTGTCATCTCTGAAACTCGCTCCAAGCAGTCTTTGAAGTCTTCGAAGAGAGAGAGAGAGAGAGAGAGAGAAAGATGCACACGCTGTTTTCAGCGTGCTACGTTTCTTAGGCTGCTCGAAATGAAAACACATGCTTTCCAGCGCTACAGGGATGAAGCAAACTGTATGCCACCAAATAAAGTTTTGTTCGCAAGTTTATGTAGAAGAAATGGTAGCATGCCGGCATGTGAAGACGGGGATCGATTTGGGAACGCCTTCAGCTCCAAGTACTCTAGGGAGTCTTTAACAGTATTCTGAATCTTCGGCAAGGGGCGGCTCTTCATGTTAAGCGCATATCCTGAAGGCTGTAGTCATAATACAATTCTTAGATTTTAAAGCTCCCTCAACACGCATGGTAAAAGAAAATTTGAGGGGAAAGAAATGAAGTCTTACTCCGAGATTAGAATCACATTTAATACTCGCCTATAAAAAGGCTGAAAAGCCCCTGCACTTGTACTTTCCTGCTTCTAAAAGCAGCAATGCGTCAAAGCAGTTGCACTGTTCAAAAACAAAGTAACGCCACCTGAAAATGAAGGCAAAATAACCATAGTTAAAGCTATATTATGAACCCAAAAATAAAAGAAAAAGCAGGAAATGACGTATAATTATTATTTGGAATACAAACATACATTTAGATTATTGGTGTTCTTAGCTATGGAAATATTTAATTATAAAGTACTTCTTTAGTTAATTATTAATTAACCACATCTACGTACGATGAATTAATTAATGTTTAATACAAAGAATGATTTATCAACAAAATGTATTTAATTATTTTACTAATCCACCTTTTGATGTTATGTATGGTAATAGGGCTTTCTTTTAGATTTATCACTAATGTTCTTATTTAAAAATGAAAAATGAATAACTGTGGATAGCAGTATTTTTCATCATTATTGAAAATTCTAAGATTCTAAGCTATTACTACTGGTTTAAAGCTCGAGGAGCATTAAGCTTTTTCACTAAATTCGCTGAGCTTTTAAAATATTCTAAGTTAGAATTGCTTTTGTCTATTAATCAGAGGCAATATAAAATTTAAATATCATAGTTTAAAGAACAGAGCGCTTATAAATAATGATATCCCTATCTGTGTCATCTGATATGGTTCAGTCCACGAATATCCTATAAAATCATTCATGTTTTCATGCACCACAAGGAAATACAATTGAAACTGCCACAGATTTGAGCTTAGAGTTAAAAATTTCACACTGACCTGCTGCTGCTCAAAAGACTTTTTTTCTGTTACGATAAATCTTCATTTAATTAAAATTTACAACGAACCTTTGCTTATTTTCAGCTATTACGAAGGAGGTAGAGGGTCGCTAAAACTTATTTTAGCGACCTTGTTTTACTATTTTTCTTTCTATCTTTAATTAAGAAGAAAAGTTGCTTTGCTCTCTCATCTATTCTATTTTTCTGTTTATCTAATCTTCAGCATCTGATAAATGCTGAAGATTTAAGAGAAGGTTTCGTATAGTGACTGTGATTTCTTGAAATAAATGTTTCACCTTTGGTTCTAAGATATATATTACCTTTCGCTGTCAGCTTTATTACGCAGTTTTTATGGATAAACAGATGGGTTGTGGAAGTGATTGTTCCTTCTGATTGCTTTCGAAATTGCTAACTGGTTAACGTCAAATAGAACTGAACTTTGTCCTAGAACGTTTTCAAGAAATGACAATTTTATCATTCTTACGATAGTTATCTTTTACGAAATTTCCAAAATAACAGTTTTTTTCAAGTATAACTTTCGCTTTTCTTTCCTTTTTTAGAAGTTTTTTCCCCCTTTTCCGTCTTGATTAATTCACCACGCATTTTCGCATATCAAAAACGTATTAAATAAAAGTTTTCTCAAATAAAAACTGTCAAGAAAGTTGCAAATTTACAGCACTTTCCCCTAAATGCTGATCAATCTCTGAAGCGTATAAAACATTTTCTCACAATTTCTGTCGAGAAGGAAAAATTTCCTTAGACGAAAAAAGGTTAACACAACTCAGCTCGCCCGTTAAAGAAAAAAAAAAAGATTGAAATGGTTGTCATATGCTCGCATTATTCGAAAACCCCCTCAAGAGTAAAGAGTGAAGCAAAATTTATTAAACCTGCGTAATAAGGGAAGGCTGGAAGGTCACTAGGTATCGCTGCTCGTTGAAAATGTAATTGTCATTAGTGAGGCTGTAGCATGCTGAGTTTAAGGCTGACAACAGCTGCACTTAGGTAAATAGCGAACAAAGTATACTTAGTTCAGTCTATACTACCCTCGAGGCTCGACATCACATAGTTCATTAATCACGCACAGTTTTCCTAGGCCAGCCCCAACCCCGCTGTGTGTGTATGGTAGTTTCTGTCGTTTTACACAGCCACACAATATTAAATAAGTTGAATGACGTGGAGAATAAATTGAAAGGACCCAAGAGAATCATTCGCTGTTCATGTTAGTGAGGATCATGAGGCAAATGCCGCCGTACCGAAATACTGTTAAGCGAAGCAAGAGAAACGTGAGAAATTTCATTTAGTAGTGGAATGCCAAAAACTTAATATTTTTTTACCTTTTCACAAGTTTTCATTACATCAAATACCAGTTCGGCGTGTCTTGCTTTTTTTACTAATATTATTCTGAAGTTTAAGTGACAGTAAGTTCGTTTCCACAAAAAATATATTTAAATTTTAGAAAGATAAAATATATTAAAAAACTTTATGAGCACTTTAGCGAGCTACTGTTATAATTACGAGGAAGTCGCTTCGATTATCACAAAGAAAACTCACGTTCAAAAGCTACTTTTGTAGGAATGAAAAGAAATGCTTCTCCAATTTCACACGAGAAATATGTTGAAAAATCTGACTGTGTCTGAAACCTGCTAGCCACTTTAAAAAGGAGTCAATAAGTTGCTCCTTCATATCACCCCCGTATCGTTTCAAGTCTTTCAGATTGATAAAAATATGCCAAATATTCATTTTCGTATTATATCTGAAGTAATAATCAGGATAATCATTTCAAAAGGCGTGAAAATTCTAATCATCATTCTAATTCATCACTCCACCCCCATGATCCTAAAAACTGCATTTATAATGATTCTCAATCCTGATTATCATTATTAAGATTATAATTATCATTATCAATCTTGATTATCATTACAGAAGTGGTGATCCTGATTATCATCAGAAGCGGTGATCCTGATTATCATCAAAAGCGGTGATCCTGATTATCATTATAGAAGAAGTAATCCTGATTATAAGAATGGAAATTCTTGTAATCCTGATTACCATTTCAGACGCTATGATCCTAATTATCATTGCGGGAGTTGGGATCATAATTATTGTTGCAGGAGAGTGGCCTTGATTGGCATTTAGCCTCGACATTTCAATGATCCAGATTAATCTTGATTTAGAAAATAAATTCCAAACATTCTAATCCATAGATTATTTCTGAAAATGATAATTAAAAATAAAATTAAATAATAAAATGAAGCATATTTCTTCCCGAAAGTCTAAAGGTATTGTATCTATTTATGAAGCCTAAAAAATTTCTTCCTAATTCTAAAAATTAATGAAAGATTGCCTTGCGCATATAACAAAACGGTAGCTTAAGCTCTGAACACATTGTGTACAATTAAGTTTTATCGAAGGTTAATGGCTCAAAATCTTATCTACATTTTTTATAAAAGTATTGTATAGAAACTTGTTTTTCCCAAATAATTATATTGCCTAAGCTGTAAATTAATAGATCACAATTGGCTAATTAAGTGGATAGATTAACTGAGCGATGTGGTTAGTGAAGGAAAGACTAGCGTATAATTATCCCATGAGAGTTATGCGAGAAAACCTAATAACATCTTGGATCTCGTACTCATCACAGGGCTACAGTTTATCCTAGAATAATTTGGCCAAGCTTAGTTCTAGGAAAACGACTGAATAATATTTCGTAGTTACATTTTGTCAGCCCTGTCCACTATTGCTTTTATTACTGTATTTCTATACACATACTTGTATGCTGAAGTAGCCACTTCGTTAGGTACACTTACTCTTTTCATGAAATGAAGCATTTCTTCAGTAACAGAATCGTGTGTTCGTATCATGCCATAAATATCTGCCCAGCTGCTTCGTGAAGCAGCTGGGAGGATACGCATGGATGTTGTATCAGTGCGAGAATAGACAAGACATAATAGGCAAGATTTAAGCGATTTTAAACACATTTGGTCGATGCTAGACTTACTAGTATGAATGCAAATCTTTTGGGCGTTTTCACATAGGCCTGTAACTCTGGAGGAAACAGCTCGTTGATGCAAGAGGCCAATGGAGGCTGACAATACTTGTTTAGGGTAACAGAAAGGCTGCAGTCAGTCAAATAACAAGCCGGTACAACAGTGGTAATCAAAGAGGCATTTCAGAACGCACAACTCATCTTACCTTGTCACTGATGGGACATTGCAGCTAATGACCGAACCGGGTTCCATTCCTGTCAGCAAGAAACAAAAACGTAAGGTTGCAATAAGTTCAGCAAGTCCGTGCACTCATCCTAGCCAGCTGCGAACAATGCAGAGTGGTGGCATATAATGTTGTGTTTAATGTTTTCGTGTTAAACGTTAGGGCACCTTAATACCATTAGTGTAGCAACTTGTGGATGTCATAGGTTATCTGAACACTGTTTCCGACCATGCGTATCGCTTCGTTGCAGTGTATCCATCTGCGAATGGTTTCTTTCAGAATGATAATCTGCCCTGTCGCAAGGCCATAGAATTCTATAGAACTGTTCCAGAAACACGAGAGTCAATTCATCCTTCTGTAGTAGGTAGCCATGTTCTCAATACAGTTCGCGAATGTAGGGTGAAATAGAGCAAGTTCTTCAGAGCAAAGAGCTGCAGCCATCCAACCTGCGAAAACTGTGGCAAGCGGTTGAGTCAACATGGACTCAATCTGAATTCTTCTTGAGACTATGCCAAGAAGAATTCAGACTGTTCTGAGGGTTAAAAGGAGGATTTACTCGCTATTAGATAGATGTACCTAATAAAGTGGCCAATCAGTGTAATTTCGGGTATATAAAGTTTCCAGTATTGGCTCTGACAGTTAGTTTCAAAATGGCAATCCTCTTTCAAATTTTTAATCTGAAGGAGGACTACCATTTATTTTCAGCTCAGCTCGGCATTTTCATTTTCTTTCCAGCATTATTTTCAGCTCAGACCGCAACGGTTTAAGCTGTAAATAATTAGTATTAAAACATTTCTTAAGTCCTTAGCAAAATAGTCATATTGCAGGAGATGGCTGTAGACGTAAGAGGTGATTGCATCAAAAATAGTACAATGACACTTCACGCCAAATACACTTAATAAGATGATCTGGAAGAGCTTAGTAAAACCGGCAAAGACAGTAAAACGGACTGCACTCTTTCATTTGGATAAAAGTAAACATTTCAGCTGTTGTTTCCAATACGAGCCGAAAACGTTCTCAGGGATAAACGCAAAAAGCAGTGTTTAAAAGTGATGAAGCGAAAGGATTTCTTGAAATGGCGCCTGGAGTGTTACAATTAAAAGTATTCGCTTTTTAAATTCAGTCGCTGTTAACAATCGTATGTGGCTGCACAAATGAGATAAGGCTTTCGTTTTCCGTCTTACTAATTCGGTTAGAGTGACTGTGTGCTTTATTCCACGTCTTGCTTTCACAACATCAAGGAACTTAACCAGATTATTTCTCAAATCTATTTTGCGCCTCTTCCTTATTGCACACGAAGGCGAAAAGTTGATACGGGAAGACAAAACGAATAACTTTCTGTACAAACCATTTAATTTGAGTGTCTAGTAAGAAGTATTACGAGTGTGGATTGCTATTCTCCAGAGATCTGCTGAGTGCAGCAGGAGAGGACTTCGATAGAATTTAAAACGCCTAAGAAAAAAGGTAAAAGAAGGTTCAGTCGAGGATGCAAAATAAAACGTGTGGAATGGTAAGGACTAGAAAGAGATATATGCCAGAATTATGAAGCATACAGAGCAGAAAATGAAAATAGTGAACAAAATTATCTTTATAACTTCATTACCGAACTGAGTTTATCCCTTTGTTTAGAGAAACTTGGTTTCATTGAACTTGTGAATTGTCATGTTGCATTGACTAATAAAGCATTTCAGGTTCTCCAAACAACGATAATTTCACCACTCTCTCTCTCTCTCTCTATTATTTTTTAAATTTAGTGATAAAGTTGAAAGATAATTTACATACTAACCGTGTACTTCAATATCTGTTAAAACACACCAACACACAATGGCTTATACAAATAAGACATCTGGGAGTTAGGCCAAATCTTATTACGTGCATTAAGCCAATGTCCGGTTTCCAGATGGTGTAAACACTACGTATAAACTACACACCACAACAAGGCACGCGGACAGTAATTACCTTCATTACGGATTATTGTGTTCTACTCTGGTGGTCCATTATCCATCTATGCGGCTCAAGCGGTTGAGCTGAGCTATTAGTGAGTTTGCGAACTTCGTTTTATATACTGTGCCTTAATTCTACTATGGGCAACTTGATTTTTAAATGTAACCATTTAAAAATCAAGATCAATTTTAAATTTATCTTGATTTTTAATTAAAAAAAGATCAATTTATTAGTTAGATTTGAATTTATGAAGATCGGGAAGAGGATGTGAAGGGAAATTTTGTTAAGAGAGTTTTAAGTTCTGTTAGGTGGAGCACATTTTAATTTATTTAGAAAAAAATTGACTAATTGTAGAATGTAATTTAAAAAATTACAATAAAAAAATAATAATACAAAACTTGATTTATTTATTTGAAGGAGAATAATATGAGGTAACTCGTTCTGGTTGTAGATAGTGCTCCTTAGAATTACTCATAAAAAATTGCTTTAACTTTTTAATATTGTTCCATGCCTTTACAGAAAAATTTTATTTTTTTTTTCGATCTGTACAAACATTGGGTTATTTGTAATAGTGCAATACGAAGGCAACTCGTTGTGCAGTGACAGGCGCTGCGTGCGAGACACTGGTGTTCAAAGTGCATCACCTAGGAATTTCACATTTCTAACCCTTTTTGGCGATGGTATGTTACATTAATGACTGGCATCACAAATAGAAATATAAACAAAAGATATTTATTAATAGTTAAGGCAAAGCTAAGTAATATTTGACAGGTGTTCTCAAAATATTCCAAAATGAGCATTTGCAACCTTAATACAACAGTTTTGTAAACACTACAATTATGGCTGAATTTTAAATGAATTTCATTTTAAATGGAAAACAAAATGAAAAGTTCACCAGGTGCAAACTAATATTCAGTTGAACCGGTTCTGACATTGACAAGATCAATTTCTGAAGAAGCTTTGCTGTTTTTAAGGCATAAGCGCTTCAAAACGCGGTCCTGTTTTGGCGTAGAAACTCGTTTGCGTCCGGTTCCATTTTTCCTATCAGCAGAACCAGTAGTTCATCTCCGCCATGGTTCTCTGTGATGATATACAAGACTCTGTACAATGGCGAGAAATGCGTGTAGTGTTATGTTTGCGTAGTGTGTGCGTTGTTTAGCTGTTTCTGGCCGCTTTGTTTCCAGGAAGCAGCGATCACTAGGAAGACTGCTTCCCAGTATCCGTCCACGCCACGAGGAGGCGGGCCTAACTATACACGTACTAAACTAAATGTAATATTTCCATCGCCCATAGGAATAAGCGCAAGTCCTATGGATGCAGCAATCTCCTATAATCACGTATGGTGGTGAATACCACAAAGAATCCCGCATCCACTGGAGAAAGTGTAATAGCAGTGGATGCCAGGAGTTCCCATACCCAGGAAGCCCAAATCTGGGTAGAAGCAGTTTAAAATCCCGTCTCTAATAAACTGGAGACAAGCGAATCCTGACAAGAGATTTTGAATAACATGGCCGTAAAAGTTTCCACTTTTTGGAAAGATTCTGGATGTGTGGTAAGAATAACAATTTTTCATAAAAAATAATACCAAGATGCTTATGAGTGGTAACAAGTGGCAGTCTATAAGCGATATGACGGGAAGAAGATTCTTCCTCACATAAAGCAACAAAAGCACTCTTTCTTCGTGGAGTCAACTGCACATAACTCGCCATCCTGGCACAAGCAAGGAATGACTGGAACTCTTGCAGAGCTTGCTTATAAAGCTGAAAGTAACAGCTGATGCAATATTACGTCATCACCTACGCGTGTCAATCTTATCTGATGCAATCTGTAAGAAATATTGCCATATACTTACGTTATTCGGACGATAATTGCAACAATTTTCATTGAATTTTGGTCGTAAATTCAAAATTTGTTTCTCTTTTTTTTAATGGATTAAGGATTTAAATTTAAATATGTTTAGCGATCATGGCGATTACAGCCTAACCGATACACAAAAAACAATAATGATGTAGTGTATACACACTTCATTTTCACTTTCACATGATGTTTAATGAGTGAAAATGAAGCGTGTATGCACTACAGCATTAACAAATAATTATCAGGATTTATGCTTGAGTCCGCAATTCCTTTTCTTACTTAAATGGAGCTTTTCTCCCACTTGCCTACCCAAAAAAATAAACTGCATTTTTTTTCCCTATCTCAATACCCAACCACCAATGACCAAATATTGTTTACAACTACGATATGACATATTTTCATTTCAGTACCGAGTTCTTTTTCTCCTTTTTTCTATCTCGCATCAACGCACGTATAGTGTTCCCATGATGCAAAGGAAATCATCCGTATTTTATAACTGCGTGTAAGGGGAATCTTTATAAATGGCACGCTATCAATAAACCTGGAAGTAAGAGCTGGGGAGAGAAAAAAAAGAGTATCGCCATCTTCAAAGAAAGCGGTTGACTCCTCTTGTTTAGTACAAGACCGGGAGCACAACACACACGAGGAAACAAGAGACTGTAAATCACCCGCGTCAAACCGATACCCAGTTCCAAGCTACAAGTGTGGTTGTAGACGCAGGGGAGTCCACCGTGTCGGATCGAGAAACAAAATGCAATGATTTACAAAAGGAGTCGATGCGGATGTTGGTGATGCTACTATGGAATGAGAATTGTGAAGAAAATCCCAGGCAATCTGTCATACAGTCCCAAGTTTGTCATTGAGTGGAGAGATGCGAGTGGTTTTGAAGGATAAGGAAGAAAAAGACGAGATGAATAGACTGAAAGAAGCTGGGGAATCATCTGTCGAAGGAAGAGCCAGGGAGTTTTATGTAAGACTCGACTCGGTGAAAGAGATATAAAATGAAACTTGGAAAAGTGTTGTATCAAGTAGCTGTAGTAGGCTTGCCTCTGCAGCGTCGTAACTGTGGTAAGATGGAGAATGGCTTCGTGTGAAGTGTGACTCTATAATTCAAGTAGAACTCCAGGAAGGAAGTCTGACACAAACATTGACCGATCAGGATATGAAAGAGTGGCTGCCATACTTAACCATCGATATAATTCCACTTTATATTACCTCGGTGTTTCTTTTACTAAAATGACAGTAATCCTAACTTTATTTTTATTGATTTTTATTAGTACGTGTTCCATTTACACATTAAATAAATTATTTATATACGTAAATTTATACACGCGCACGTAGCTTTCTGGAATACACACCTAGATTCCCAATGGTTTCTTGATTACAGTTTCTCTACAGGTTAAATCCATAACTAAATCATCACTTCTATTCTACAATTCGTAATCATAGAAAGCCTTTCTGCAAACTTTATTATATCAGTTATAAATCTAATTTAGTATTCACAGTTGCATAGTAAAAAGCGGGAAGGAAAACTAGTTACATATCGGCAAAATGTGTATTTGTGGAGTTCCTCTCTTGAATACTGGATTCTAAAAAGCGTTAAAATATCCCGGAAGGCACTTTAGCATAAAATTCAGCTGCTAGTGGACGAATTACATCATCTGAATGGTTGTAAACTAATAGCTGTCTTTACTCACTTTTTTTACGCTGATTTCAGAAATATTATTCGAATTTTTCACAACCCACTTAAGTTCATGCTGGAACTTAAGTGATTATATGAGAACTTGAAGAAACTGCTGATAAATATTAAGTATGAAGAACTTAGTTGGTTGGTCTAGAATGACTTTAGAGTGATAGGCATGTTACTTGGACAGCAATCTGGCTACACAAAAATTCCTTGCTTTTTATGTGAGTGGGATGACCGGGCAAGGAATAAGCACTGGGATGTCAAGGTTTAGCCAAATAGGGGCAGTTTGTTGCTTGGATCAAAGAACATAGTTCATAAACCACTAGTATACCCAAAAAGTGTACGCTTTCCACACTTGCAGATCAGACTCGGTTTGATGAAACAGTTTGTGAAAGCTTTAGCTCAGAATTGTCCCTGCTTCAACCAACTTTGTACTAATTTTCCATCACTCAAGAGAAGCTAAAACAAAGTATTTTCGTTGGACCTTAACTTTGCAAACTGATAAATCACCGAGATTTTGAGGGAACTATGAATAAAAGAGAAAAATAGGCATATATTAGCTTCAGATCTGTTGCTGAGAACTTCTTAGGGAACAATAAGGATCCAGACTACAAGAATATACGTAGTTGAAAATATTTTAGCAAATATGAAGAAGCTGGGCAGGAACGTGAATGTCATGGTACATGTTTTACACTCCCACATCGACTACTTCCCAGAAAATCTAGGAAGTGTTAATGAATAACAGGGTCAGAGATTTCACCAGGACATTAAAGACATTGAGATGAGGTACCAGGGGAGGTGGAATGTCAACATGATAGTTGACTATTGTTGGACGCTGAAGAGGGACTGTAAAGTAGAAGGATCTGCAAGAAAATCAAAGACACAAAAATTTGACAAATTTTCCTTCATGATTTTTGAAGAAGCCTGATGAGGGAAACAAATGGAAGTCATTTTTGAAATCATCATTAGAAAATGATAAATAAATAAATAAATAAATCTTTATTGTGAAGTAGATTTACAGCACAATATCCCATCACGGCGACGAGCGCCAGGGGTTCACATATAGATAACATAAGTACAAATTCAAATGGCTACAAAATATAGCGAACACATACAAAAGGCTACAAAATACAGATTACAAATGCAAAAAGAAATACAAATACATCATAAAAACAAGGAGCTGAACACAAATAAAGAAAAACAAATACAAGTTGGCAGTGATTCAGGTTTCAAGAGCTTTGATAAACTTGTGTCTGTCCTTCTTTTTACTTATTATGGTGTCGATGTCGGCGTCCACACGGTTGAGGGTAGCGAGCATCTGCTTGGGCAGAAATCTTTCGGTGAGTACAAGCCTGTTGTGGTGAGCCACAAGTGCTGGTACCGACCTTAGGCTTGGCTGTGGAATCCTCCAAGAGCAAGCATTCCAAATATTTGGAGATGATATTTGGCCTGAGATGAGTTTGGCTGTGAAGACCAGCCTCTTTTCAACGATCAGGAACTTCAACCTCGGGATGTCGAGTGCTTGTGCCATCATGGTAGTTGTGGTAGCGGGAGGTAGCCGAAGCTTGTTATTCGCCCATTTCAGTAGCCAGTATTCAGCAGTGTACACCCGCTTAAGGTTTGTATGTGCAGCAGAGGCCCATATTTCTGCACAATAGAGAATGGCAGGGTAGACGGTGGAGGTGATGAACCTTTTAACAGTGGCAGGATGTCGGACGTGTAGCAGCTGCTGCTTTGAGATCCACCGTAGACGAGAAAATCTGGTACTGAGTTTGTCGATCTGGTGGACAAAGGACATCTTTTGGTCGAACAGAACGCCAAGGTCTGTGTGCGAGGGTACGTTTGGTATTCGTACCCCTGCGAGTGAAACGTTGAGTACTGTCGGCATGGATTTAAGGGAGAATATAACCTGAGCAGACTTCAGAGGGTTGATTTTTAGATTGAAGTTTGCCAGGTACAATTCTAGATCCTTAAGTTGGGAATTGATCCTGTTGCTAAGCTGGGCGGGGTCGTCGCCAGGGTTAATTGGAGTCAGCAGTTTGAAGTCATCGGCATAGCATAGGAGACCATTCGTTGAGGCAATAATGGGCACGATGATGGCTGTGAACAGGACACCAGACAGGACACCCCCCTGCGGTACTCCAGCAGTAATGTCGCAGGATAGGGTATGTTGCTGCCGATGGAGAATAAGTATTCTGTGACTGAGAAGTGATTCCAAAAAGCACAGCATATCACCTCGAATGTGAAAATTCTCCTTAAGTAGGAGGAGCAAGGCCGGAATCGACACGGCATCAAAGGCTGCGCTTATGTCGAGGTATGTGGTTGCTAGCTCAGCTCTTTGTTCGAATGCTGAGAGAATACGTTCTGTGGTGGCTGCCAAGTTAGTGATTGATGATTTTCCTGCGATAGCATAATGGATTTCAGGTGGTTTCGTCTGGAGGATTTGTTGAGTGATTGTGGGTAGCAAAGCCTTTTCAAGAGTTTTTAACAGACAAGAGGCAACTGATATGGGTCTGAACTGGCTGACGTTTGAGGCAAATTGGTTTTTGGGGATGGGGTACACTCTGTATTTATTCCACTGGGGTGGAAAATAATGCTCAGCGAGGCATCTGTTGTAGATCGAGAGAAGAGGGCCTATGATGAATGTGCTTAAGCATTTGATCATAAATTGTGGAATTCCATCCTCCCCAACAGTGGCTGTTGTGGGAAGGGAATTGATGGCACGTATGAGCTCCTGTTCCGTGATCTGGATAGTCCCTAGGACATCTGAAGGGTTTTCATAGTCAGGCTGGACAACTGTAGATGGGACTGTGGTTGTATTTGAAAATCTGGCGATGTATTTGAGCCATTCTTGAGGATCAAGCATGTGATTGAATCCACCATGTGGGGCAGCATAGAATGGCTTTCCTTTCCTCAAAGTGCGGTTAAGGTTCACTTGGATTGCGTCAGCTTTCTTTCGATTAAAGTGGGCCCTGGCACGGGAAAAGGCGATTCTGTCTTTACTGTCATTTGTATGCTTCCATTTCTTATGTAGGACTTGTTTCATTTTGAAGCTGTTGTTAAGATCAGCAGTCCACCACGATCTGGAACGGGGAGTTACTGTTACTCGTTTGGTGGCAGCATAGTCGGTGACGGATTTAATCCAGTCAGACAGGAGTGTCACTGGCTGAGGTCGCAGTCAATGAGGACATCCCAAGGAATGCAAGATGCTGCTTCTACACAGAGTTGAGGATTAAGGTATTTAGGTGCTGAAACGTATTTGACTATTTTGTTGTCAGGGATGTTGAAGTTTGGCACCTGCAATGACCATGTCAACACTATAGGCTGGTGATCAGACAGGAAGAATGCGATGGGATCATCCTCAGCTGTGCATGGTGTTGAAGCAAAAGCGAGATCCAGTAGGTTCAATCCCCTGGTGGGGTTCTCATTGACCCGTATCATGTTGATGGATTTGAAGAACTCGCAGAGCCTGATAAAGAGGTGATGTCGGTTTGGAGGCAGGTTAAAATCACCACAAACAAGGCGTTGTGCAGACGGACGAAGATGGTTTAAGAGCCAATTCCCCAAATCTTCAATAATTTCAATTGTAGGCCCTGGGGGAATATACACAGATGCGATATCAATGTGGCTGGAGTGGAAGCGTAGCGAGACTATAATCGCTTCGAAATCTTCAGTTGTAGTTGAGGTCGAATTCTCATATGAGAATAGGGAGGAGTTGTACAGTATGGCTACTCCACCGCCTCTAGATTGCTCCCTGGATGCAGACAGCATGTTGTAACCAGCAATAGCTGAGCAGAAGAGTGTATCTTGATTAGGTTGAAGCCACGTTTCTGCGAGGCAGACCACATCAGCGACCTGGGAGAGAAAGATCTGTTCTGCTGAGTCTAGTTTGTTCCTAATGGACCTGATATTTTGGAAGTAGACCCTGATGACAGGTGTTCGACGAACTTCCGTCCTGATTGGAGGTGTTCTGAGTTGGCGTGTTCGAAAGCGAACGGCTCGACGTCCTGACGAAATATGGACTGGTATTTTATGGAGTCCATCACCTAGGGGACTCAGGATACTCTTATCATGGCGGAGTGGTGCCTTAACTGTGGGGTTTGGCAGAGCAGTGGTACGAAAGGAGGACTGTTGAGATCTTTGGAAGTTGTCCGGGAACAAGTCCAGTCAGCTGTGGGTAGTGATGTTGCAGACTTGGTTTTGGTGCAGAAGTGGAGGTTGGGGAAGGTGACTGGTTCTCCTATTATAGTAGGGTCGAATAATGGTGCCAATAGGCCAGATAGATTCGGTTCAATTAAATTGAACAGGTCCTGTGCGCATTCAACCCTGAACGATGCGCAGCGGGGGTTCCTGGTGTGAAGTTGCTGCACCTTTAGTCGAAGGTTTAGTTGATCACGTAGAACTTCAGCAACATGATTTGCTGTGGTAGTTGGGGCTAAGCGAGATACGAAAAGTCCGCTAGAGGATCTGGACTTCTGCCGTCTGGGAGGTGTGTGGGAAGGCTGCAGTTTGGAGTTGGTCGATGTGCCAATTCGAAGCCATTCACGTGAAGCCGTACTTGTTCGTTGGCTCACTCTGAGGTTCCTACTTGTACTTTCCTCTGGTTGCATAGAATAGGATGGATATGCAGTGGGGTGAACTGGGAGTGGAAATTGTAATGTGGAGGAATCCGCTGGTTCGAATATTGAATTCGCTCCGACACTTAATCCCAGGCCTTGTGAATATGAGAATTGCGAATGAGGTATGACAGGACAGGCATTGCCAAGAGTTGGGTATGAAGGTGGAAATGATGACTTTTGCCTCATTGGCATAGAGGTAGAGAATTCGTTATTGCAAGTAAGAGAGTTTATGCATGCGGTGCCATTGACCGTAGGTGGAGCCTGCTTCTGTAATTGTGGAAACCTCTCATTTGTTGAGTGGTGATTAATATCAGTTGCCCTTTTCAGGTTCTTCTTGAGCGCACGTGAATGATGCGCTTTTGTGGATGATTTTTGTCCTTTCCCATCTGTTTTTAGAAGCTGGCTGGAGTGAGGAGATGGCGCTCGACGAAATCCTATGTTTAGCCGTTTTTCAGATTCGTTCCTACCTGGAGCTTCTGATGGAGGACTGGGGATTGATTTTTTGCTACATTCGTGGCAGACTGATACTGTAATGGCCTTTGGATAATTTTTATATAATCTACGAAGTTCGTCTGAGTTCAGAAGGTTAGTGAGTTTGCTCGGATCTGCTAGCTTACTCAGTTCGATCTTATTATAGATATCAAGGAGTATAAATTTCATCTCCTTGTTTTCTTTGTGTAGCACTGTGAGGTCGTCTTGTAGCTCTGCCAGTTGTGCTTTTGAGATTTCATTTCCATGATCTATTTTCGCTATTGCTTCTGATGAGGGTGTCCTGAAGTTTAATAATTTATTTTCAAGCTGATTAAATCCAGAAACACTCTTTTCTGAGAAAGCATCAGTGAATTTTTTTCCAAATGCGGAGTAGTGTTGTTGGTCTTTTAAAAATGTTTGTTGAGCCATTTCAAATTTCATTAAAATCGGAATAATAGAAATCTGTAAACTATTGTTTTTTTGTCCGTCCGTCCTTTCTGGCTAAAGTTCTCGGTTCGCGCATAAAAGTCGTTTCTTTTTGCGCTATAAATCATGAATCATTACTATTTTTTAATACGCCAGAAATATATGACAATTAATTGAATATACTAATGGTATTATTATAAAAAAAGGTCAGTATACTGTTACATATAAGAGGAACTGCAGTTACTCTTCGTAACACAAGTGTAACACAATTTAAACACACGTTTGTGTTCTAAATAAAAGAGTAAATAGACCCTAATTTGGAGTTCCAATAAACATGTTTTTGTCTCATTTGGTGGGCTTTCTCTGTAACGATTAACGCTAATGGCGGTCTTTTACTCACTGTCTTTATTTTATCTAGTACAATTACGAAAGCTGCAAGGTGTGGTTACCCTCATCACGCTATGCTTGGTGAAAGAAAAGAAAGAGAGGCACAATTTACCCCAGGGTATCATTATACCTACGCGTATCACGTGATTATTTCTTGTATCTCTAGATAAAATCCTAGGGAAAGACGTGAAGACACGTTCTAAGAACATCATATATTTTTTTTTTTTTTAAAAAGGAAAAAGACTCAGGTTTCGTTTAAATTTTATTGAAATATTTAAACGAAATAAAGAATTTCATGGCTAATAAGAAATCAATAAAACTACATTATATTCAGAAATGAAAAACAGAATATATTAATATACAGAATGTTCCGGAAACGGCAGGTTAGTTGAGTTTAAAATGTTTCTGAATGGAATACAATATTGTTTATAACATTTTCAACATTTATTCTCAAGTCGGCCCAAGCCAAAAGAGTTTACGTATTTATTTTTATTGCATGCACCTTGTATTATTAACTTAATTAAGGGAAGTCAGATTTTCAGGCCCTACAATTTATGTCTTTTTTGGACACCATACAGACTCGAATCCGCAACTTCTTATGCGTCTGAGCACACTAACCACTATACTACAGACAGCCCTTAGAAACATGTATCCCATTCTACCTCATGTACCCTATGAATATTCATCTCATTTTCATCCCAAGTACCTTTTGAACGTGTTCAAGTGTCACAGAACTACAAGGATTTAAAGTTACATGTATGGCTGTTTCTGAAAAGTGAATAAATGAAAAGGAAATTAAAAACTGAACAGAAAATCGCACGAATTCATAAGCATTTCTAAGAGTAATTTTTGTTACACGAAATAATTACAGTAATTTTTCGATAAATGCCACCAAGATGTCACATTTTAGTTGAAGAATGTTCAAAATGGCCGCCATTGTTCTCTTTTAGGTCTAATGACATTAGCAAATCAACGGCTCGATGTTAAACAGTCTCATAGAAATCTTTTTTTTTTTTTTTTTTTTTTAGGCGCGTCAGAGACTTAGGCAGTTGTCACAAATCTACCAACACCAACACCTACAATAAGATTGGATAGAGGGCCATTAAAAGATTTGTTCTTTTTATGCCGAGTTAAATAGGATTGCCTGTGATAAAAGATATAACTACAAGATGATGACAATATAGCATATTCAGTGCATTGCTAGAAAGACTCAAATATTTCTTATATTTGTTAAAGTATAAAAAGCATGTTTATGCTCACATGGTTTAATTAACCACCATAATAACTCATTTGTATATAGAGATTCGTTTATTAGATTATAAACTATTATACTCTAATAACCAATATAATCAATTATAATCTAATAACTTCTAGTATTTTGTGTTTATATGTGGCTCTTGTGTTTGTATTTATATTATGCAATGTACACTTATTGTATTAAGTAACAGTTATTATATTAACCGCATTAATTAAGAGTAAATACAATTGATTAGTTAATTAACCTTATACATTTAACCGATAGCCTTAGGATCCCAAACTCTCAATGTGGGATGGCTGGAAGCTATAATTTTACGGGCCATTTGAGAACCCCTGGCTTCTGGCCACGAAGGGCATGTTTCATGGATTGTGTTACTACTAAAACATACAACCAAGAAATATCGATTTTCTATGCACACCCTTTCACACTTCCAGCAGACTCTGCCTTTCGAATACTTTCAACAGTTCTCCGTATGTAAGCACCAGTATTTATATTTTGCTTTTCTGAGATTTCCTTTTCTTTTCCTCACGTTTTGATAACAAACATGTGCGCAATTTTAAGTGCTTATAACTCTTTAATGCCTGAGAATAGGATACGTTTTCACGTAACCTTTTGGACTTGAAATCACCTGATGAACAACCTCCTGAATTTCATCTATCTTTCCTCAAAATATCCTTGTATAACTCATCATTTTCATTATGCTTGCCAATTCTATTTAAAATTGCTTTCACATTGACTGAACTTCATTAGACTTCTAAAGAGCATCACACTCGCTTTGACAGGTTAAAATGAACTACCATTAGCTCACTAAAAGAAAAACGTCAACCTTCATACGGAACTGCACTCTCCTATAATTATCGCATCTCCCCTGGAGATGTTGTGCTGTGATTTTGTAAACATTCTTTCTCTCTGTCAAAATGTGCAATGTTGTGTCGTATTCTAGATTTGCTTAAGTCGCGTCATTGCAAATACTTCGTTTTTTTAACCATACGCAATTCTTAAAAAAACGCATTAGTCGCAGTACTGTATAGCATCACATAGAGAACAGTGATTGTAAAAGGTTACACTTACACAACATCATCCATACTGGTTTTATCGTGACGAAGCCATCATGATATATTCTGTCTGAACGTGTGTTTATAATACTTTTGTTCAAAATGTGAATGACAAAGCCAAATTTCGAATTGGGTATATTCACGAGCACAACATAAATTAGTAGTCTAGTGATCAAAATTCGTGAGAGGTGTCTTCGAATGTGATGAAAAGAGTCCATGCCTGAATTCGAGAAGATAAACTTACTGAGAAGATAAACTAAAATACACTTACTGTCTAAAAAATTAGAAATCTTCATTCGATATCTAGTGAAGCCGCCTTTTGTCCAAATTCCAGCTCGTACACATCGTGGCATGGAGTCCACTAGATGCATGAGGGAGTCTAGCTCCAAATGTGACCATTCTTCCATCAGGATATTTGTCAGTTATTGTATTATGGTCGGTAGAGAACTGCGAAATCGAGCTACGGTTTCCAACATATCCCAAATATTGTCATTTGGATTCAGATCAGGAAAATTGGATGGTCAGGGCAGATGTTGTAAATCTTGGGTATGTTCCTCGAACCATTTAGATATAATTTTTGCACGGTGGACAGTTCTGTTATCGTTGTGACAGAATCCAGCGCAATCCGAGGTAAAATGAAGCACTGCATTCTGAAGTTGGTCGGATACAACACAAAGATCTTTTAACGATAAGAGTTGACCGGTCCTAACCAACAGAACATCCATCTCATCTCCAGTAGTGGACACAAGACAGTCTAGACGCGTGCATCTGTTCACGTCACTCTTTTACCTTGCCACTGGTACAAAAAAGTGTAAATCAAGACTCGTCAGACTACATGATCTTTTTCCACTGTTCCACAGTCCAGTCTTGGCTTTGGCAACACCACCACAGGCGAATCTTTTGATTATTTACAGAAAGAGGTCGCTTTCGTATAGGCACACGTCAACCAAATCACAGATTCTGCAACTCCCACTGCATGGTTCGGTTGTGTATCGATCTTGCTTTACATAAACTGAAGTTATATTTTTCATACCGTACGTTTAATTATTCTGTTGATGCCAAAAGGTTTTCTAATATTTTAGCCAGTGAGTGTATTTCATCTACCTCAATCCTCGAAATTTTATAATGAAGTCCTACGCTAAAATTCACCCAACCAGCATTAGAATATTTAAAAATCAGAATTCTAACGACTCATATTTACTTAACTGCGAGCTCGCTGTGCGCTCTTCGTATAAATGATGATCCCAGCGAGATGGTGGTTACACTACAAAAAAGATTTTATCCTAAAAGCTGCAAACGCTATTTTATGAATCCATTCCCGTCACGTGTAAAGCATACAGGGCATGACAAGGACGGGAGACTTAATGGTCACCCGAAGACCCAACTTCTTTTTAACACCGTTAACTCGTATACGTGGAAAGAATAATACTATTATATCAGTAGCCAAATAGGAAATACAAAAACCAACTTCTTTTTCAGTCTGCTGTAGTTTTTTTATTCGTTACTAAGCCTCGCAGTTTTCCATCTGAAATTACAAATTGCTAGTTTCTCTTTTACAAACACTCGTATACTTGTTACTCGACACATTTTGATATACCTGTCTAGATGAACGCTAAATTTTCTCTAAGGGGAAAAAAATGAATAAATGCCAGAAACTTTAAAATGTATAATGTTGTTACCACACAAAAAGTCTTTAAATATACTCTTGAATACGTTGACTATAATCATTGAATGTTGAGAGTAGGAAAACAAGTATATTTGCAAAAAATAAAAATGAATTTTAAATTAGTGACTTGGGAAATCTTGCTTGGAATATTTGCATAATTTTTTGAGTTCGATCCAAATTCGATGTACAGGGATTGGAAAAGTGGTAGTGAACTGACCGAAGGAGAAATATGATACTGAATCCGAAATCTATTAGAGTTTGCTACAAAAAATGAATAACAACGGAATCTGTGGTTGATAAAATGAAGAGTGGAAGACCATTCCTGTTTTTTTTTTGTTGGATGATAGCATTAAGGTTGTACAAAATTCTTTTCGCCAAAGTATAAGCTGGACTGACTTGCATTTTGTATTGAAGACTTTGAAAATAGAACTAAAATGTAAACCATGGAAACCATACTAAGTGCAGAAGACTTTTACCTAGAGGATTATCATCGAAGGATGAAGTTTGACGAAATCCTTCCTGGATGAATAGAAAGATCTATTAAATAACATTGGTAAGATGAATCCATTTTCACGTTAAAGGCATCGTTAACAGACACAGAAGCCATTACTGGGGACCACACGATTCGAATAAATCAGAGGTCATCCGAAACCGTCTCAAAGTGACAGTATAGTACAAGAATTTTCAACCCATAAATTTTACAAGGTATAATGGATTCATAAAAATACCTTTCTGTGATTCAAAATTTTGTGTTTCTTGAAATCATACGTTCCCAAAAAGATCTTCAGGCAGCATGGCATTCCTCAGTATTCTTGTGAGGACTTGAAAACTATGAAACGGATAAAAAATCTGTTTTCTGCTAAACGGAAATGAAAGATTCAAATTGAAATTCCGAGATATAAAATAAAATGCTATATACAAACAGTTTATGCCCTTCCTGTTGATAATATGCAATTGAATTTTGTTTTATAATATTGTAGAACAAAATTGAAGATCTGCACAACAGAGATTAGAATTTATGATAGAATATGCATAGGACAACTCAACTAAAATTAGTTGTAAACTATTTTTACAACTTTAAAACATCACATCACGGATGGAAAATGAACATTACAGATTTGGTTTTAATAATTTTCAAATAGATATTTACAGTATACCCAGTATAAAATATCTATTTTATACTGTAAATATCTATTTGAAAATTATTAAACTATGGACCCCAGTACTCCAGGCCCATTTGTCGCTACAACAGTTGGTTTTCTTTGGATATTAAACTTAAAGATGAATCCCAATAAGAATTATAAAATCATTTTAAATATTATTTAATAAGAAATACTGTATAAAAGTTTACACACAAACGAAAAACTCAGTTGTTAGAACCACTTACGTTTTGATTCATGTTAATATCCTTTTATAATCAAATTCTTTAAATCGAATAACCACAAGAATTAGTTTTATCATATTTCCTGTAAACTCAAAATGGAAAAAGTTTACGCAAATTCTTTCATTTGTCATTCGGTAACTTTGCTACAGATATCAACACGCGTGGTTAACCGTAAACATAAGCTTATTTATATTAAAACATTTAATAACTGTGTTCTCATTCTCCATCGCTGTTCTGCGGGCCAAACACATTGAGACCGTTGCAGTCTGTAAATGGTGGGTGATTTATTATGCAATAATCACATAGGTGGAATGAGACGTTGATATTCGGGTGGTCCGCTGATATTAATCGACCTGGAATTATATATTAAAACAACATTGTTTAAAGACCCTGTAATAAAGGGTGCTGTAACAAAGGACTTATTAATTATCTTGGCACTTAACGTTCTGGGAGCAATGACTGTGTAAAGACAAAGATTATATGAACACCCTGAAACGCTCCAACTCCTTGGAAGAATAGAATAGCACTGGGTTACATTAACCTTAAAGATTAACATTTTCCATTCATTCAAATTACCAGTACACGCGCATACACACAACACTCGGAGAGTGTTCGGTTCAGAGGCAAAAGGCTACTTATTTCTTATGAGACCCCGCATTGTGACAACCCCTGCTGTTCCCCTATAATGTGCTAGTGCTGGTGCTTTGCGCTGCCTGGAAGACCTATTATGTTCTGCACAAAAAAATCCCATTAAGCATTTAATATCAGGCACTACATTATGATGGAAATGTGGCCTTATTCTCTCGTTGAAGCTGTTGTAATGTCCTGCACTTAGGAACAGATGGTTCTCGACTTTAAAGAATCCAGGGATCATCTTAGGCAGTTCGGAGACAGGAGCTAAGATTAAACAGGGGGAAAACGGTTCATTAACTTGGTCTTAAAAATCGTTGAGGAAAAAGAACCACTCATTGGCCTTTAGCTGATAGAGAATAAACTTAAAATGTGAATAACAATAATGGAACATGCAGGAAATCCGTAAGGTTTCTTTCTAGCAATACTTTGGAAATTTTTGAGAATATCTCTTCATCAGCATCCACTTTCTATTCGAAGACTTTGAAAAACTTTAAAACTTGAGGTATTCCTTTAGTAAAGTTCAGAATTTAAATTAGCTAACGACCGAGTAGCATTTATAATTTTCTCTCTCAATTATCTTTTGAACTAGATTTTGCTTTTTATTATTTTCATCAAAAGTTTGGGTGACTTAAGGTATAAAAATACAGAAGCATCTCTTAATAACACTGAAGCAAGAAAGTACATTGGAACTTCATTTAAGCTACAGTTATTAGCTTTGAATTTGGCTGGAAAAAAATAAATGGCTTATGAAAACAAGCATGCGAAGAATTGCGCTGGATCCAATGCTATTATCTATTTTACCATGACGTCATCAATGGATTTGACTCTACTGTTCACGTGATCGACTGTACCCTGTCAAAAGTGGTGAAGAAAAAATAAAAACATCATTTAAATTAAAACACAATATATTTTATTTAAAAAATATGAATAATGAAATTTAACTTTGTAATATTAAACTTCCTTGCATTTTCTTAATTTAAACAGTTTTTAATTAGAAGTATATTTATACACCTTTTTTTTTTTTACTTTCTCATTGAAAATGGGCTTGAAAGTTAGAAGGAGAAACAATTGAAAGTTAGAAACGAAAACTTGAATGATCTCATTTTGATCATTTTAATGGAATTCATAGATTATGAACTGACTTGTGTCATTCATACTATAAAGTATTTCAATTAAAACGCATGCTCTTCACTGCATACTACACTTTGATTTCTTAAATTAAAGCAGAAAGAATGGCAAAGATTGGAGAGTAAAAAGAAATGGAATCTGATAAGAGGCATTCATTCTTGTTCCTTATCAGGAAAAGCCCATACGTGCATTGAATAATTTAAAAGGGAATCTTTTCAACATCTCTTTGAAGTGCTCTCTTTACGAAGCTTTGCAGAATGTAAGAAACAGACTTTTATATAGATCTTGTTTACTTTAGAATCTTTTTGAACTCGTTTTTATATTTAAAATTTCTTCTGCTCGCCTGAAGAGCTTATAAATGAAGAAAAGTTGTTAAAGCAGTACCATGGAGCACATCTCAACGTAGCAGAAAGTATTCTGTTTCGTATTATCTACAGTTTGAAAAATTTGGATCTACTTCTATTAGAATATATTTTCTTGTAAGAATGCTTCTGTATACACCTCAGCCAAAAAGGTTGGAAATATTTACCACTCGAGCCACGATGCGCTTGAATTTTTAAATGTGGGAAATTACTTTATAAACACCCTGTGCACCTAAATACTCATCTGAAGATGATCCAGTTGTAAGACAGTTAAACCATTTAAAGCGCATTTAAAATTGGATAAAGGAATAAAAAGTGTGTTAAGTTAAAGGTCAAAAGATGTTTCAGGACTGGAGGAATAGTTTTTTAATCAAGACTTAGGCAGCTTGTAGTTTAATTTTAAAAAATATATTTTTGTACAAGAGTAGAGTAATGAATACTATAGTAATAAATAGGAACTTAACGGAATAAAAATTGATTTGGTAACTTGCTGAAAATATTAGTTTTTTTGATTATTAGTTATTAGAGGAATAATTTGGAAGAATGAATTCCTGTCCCTGCTAGAAAATCCACTATACTGTCATGGGAGGGGATTCATCACCTGCATCCCTCTGCTGGAGAGATGTAGGTTCAAATCCAGTAAGAGACTGGAGGATTTCTTAAAAGCTTTTAATTAGGGACATGGTTTGTTGATATCAGAAGGGAATGGTTTTCCTCCGAGTTATTGCGAGTTTTTCAGGAGTTCCCACAACATACAAATCAGCCATGAACACACTAGCATGGACACTACGTGATAAACTATATGAACTAGTTGACTAGAGGACTGATAACATACAAAACATTCCTGATGAATGATTAAATAGCGATTATAATCGTTAGAGCTACTTAGATCTGTTGTTTAGTTGGCTCAACAGACTCTAAAAGTGACAATTATGAAGCAAGAACTAAGAATTACTCCTATTTATTTAAACATTGTCACTTATAAATAAATTTAGAATTGTTACAATTTTAATATCTAGCTTTCGTCTTGTTACGCTTTCTTAAGAAAATGCAGCACTAGTAGATGCTATCCTACTGTAGTTTAATTAGATGACACAAGAAGAAACTGTTTCCTGCACACAAAGAGACAAGCTCCGTACCTTTCTTAGAAAAGCCTTCTCGGTAGATAAACACGAAAAGGAATAGAAACTGAAGGAAGATTAGCTAACATTTCAGCTAACAAGACTTCGTTAGAGGAACGAAAACATCTTTTACCATCGCCAACGTTTCTCTAACACACACAAGCAAGCATTGCTCGCTGCTGCTACATCAACTGGCCTACGTAAGGGATGTTTCTTTTAAAAATATATATATATATTTATACTGAGTTGATGTGTTGAGCAATTTTAATGCGAATACTTGCTGTTATGGACAGTTTGGAGAAAGTCATCGTCAGTATTCCCTAAAAACATGAGGGTAAATAAAAACAAGATTCTTGTTTGCAAAAGTAGTAATTTGTTCTCCATTGAACAAAAATAGACCTGAATAAATATCTGTGAATCCCTTTGAGAAGAAAGGCAGTTGGACAGTGCTTCTATAAAGGACATTATACTGTAGTATCGACAAATGATAAGTTCGATTGCATAGTGAGAAGAGGCAATGAATTGAAACATAATTTCAATATCTTTTTCATCATCCATTGAGATGACCACTGAAAAAGAAAAAGATAGGAAACAGTAAGGTTGAAAATGAAGGTGATAATGTACCAAATACCAAAGAAGTTAAATTTTTAAATTTGGATTTTAATTGTTAGGCTAAGCGGATACAAAATAATTCTAATATTACTGCGTGTTCATTTAGATTATACACAATCGAATTTATAAAAGATGTGAGGAAACACTTAATGATTCTCAATTTGGCTTTCGATAAGGACCGGGTACCAGAGAAGCCCTGTTGTTTGCAGTTCGGACTCTAATAGAGAGAGATGTCGAGATGTGAACCAAGAGGTATTCATTTGCGTCTATGAAAGAGCCTTTGATCGGGTAAGACATGACAAACTGTTCCAAATATCAGAGAAGATTGGAATTGATAGTAAAGACATCAGAATAATGGCGAATTTGTATTGGGGACAATCAGAAAAGGAGAAGATCGGAAGAGATAGAAATTAAAAGAGGTTGTATTCTTTCACCTATATTGTTCAACGTGTATGCTGAAGAAATTTTTAAAGAAGCTTTAGAGGGACGTACAAAAGGGATAAAGATTGATGGCAACACAATGAATATGCTGGCCAGTTCTGAGAAGGATTTACAAGCATTAATGGATAGAGTTAATAGAATAAGTGAAAATTTTGGTCTAAAGTTAACAATCAAGAAAACAAAACTTATAGTGATCAGTAAGAAAGAAGTGCAAACAAAAATTATAACCAATAATGAAGAAATTGAAAGTTTTAAAGTTATCGCTATCTTGGATGTATGCTGAGAGAGGACTGAGACCATTCTATTGAAGTACGCTCAAGAATTGAATAAGTACGTGCAGCCTTCCTTAAAATGGAGAATCTTCTATACCACAGTGATCTTACGCTTCCTTTAAGAACAAGAATATTGAGATGTTTTGCCTTTTCTGTCCTCCTTTATGGTGCTGAGGCCTGGACACTGACAAAGAAGACCCAGAATAAGTTAAATGCTTTTGAGATGTGGTGTTACAGATGAATGTTAAGGGTGTCGTGGACTGATAAGATAAAGAATGATGAGATCATGAGACGAATGAAGAAAAATACAGAAATAACTAACACCATTAAGGAGAGGAAACTAAAATATTTAGGACATTTGTTGAGGAATGACAAATATAAGATGTTGCAATTGATAATCCAGGGCAAGATCAATGGAAAAATATGTGGAGGGAAAAGAAGGAAATCTTGGTTAGACAGTGGTATGATCAGAGTAACGAGGGTTTTTTCAGGGCTTCTATCGTCCATTGTGAAGATAACAGCCAACCTCTGTAAAGAGAAGGCACACTAAAGAAGATGAAGAAGAACAGTGCATTTAGATTTTTGTTAACCGAACAGACTAAAGATGAATACTTAAAAAATTACTAAAACTGAAATTGAAAATAGAAAAGCAAAAATTGAAACTTACTATTTCCAAGAAGAAAAGATAGGCCCTTCAATATAGTCTTCCATTCAAGGTCCTGTCTAAATGAACGAACTTACAACTCAGGACATGCCTGTGCCACCACTGATTTCTACTTTACCAGACCCTTACATTTTCTATATCTCTGAAGTTTTTACGATCCTGAGGGTGAGTGAGATACTATATATTCTTGCTGCAGTACTTTTTGCTATTTTACGAAGTTCCGTAAAATTACCACTTCGTTTTAGCAGTGGTAATGTAATTACCACTCCACTTTAGCAGTTATCTTCAATCTAGTTTCTGAAGGGCTATCGGCAATCTATACGTTCTCAATAGTGTTACTACTCTCAATAGTGTTATAACGTGCGAAGGGAGGGTTATTCCAGAAAACGGAAGTTGAAGGAACAAATGAGATGCAGAGGAATCAATATTTGTGATGTGCTTATGCCAAGGGATTATGTCAAAATTAAGCTGTTCCTACTTGTAGAATCATACTTTATTAATGCCTTCTTATTCATTAAGATCATTTGGGCTGTCTTGGATCAGCAAGTCGTCAAATTTTTCTAAGGAAATATATTAGTTCGGCTAGCTATTGTGTATGGCTAGCTGTATTTGGATTAGTCATCTGATTCATTAGTTGAAGCCTTTATGAAATGTCAAAGAAGGATCCATGACCTTCTTTGGCGTTTCATAAGGATTTTTTTAATAATTTAGCTGTATTACTTATGTGATGCCTCATATATATGCCAGATTGCTGTTGCATAAGTGAGGCATCACGTAAGCAATAAAAAAAAAGTAAAGTGCAGCCATTATCAACCCACTGCAGGATGGAAGCCTCCTCAACAATTCATGCTGAGGGAAATGGACCATAATCTGCCACGCTGGTCGGCAGATCGACCGTATTCAGCAGTCAGGGGCTTGAACCCCGGTCTATTCAAAGAGCGTGTGTTATTGCACTCCCACTCCTGACCACTCGGCTACGGAGGCCTTTTGCGTAAGCAATACACCTACATTATTTTAAGATTATACTCTTCGGTTAACTAGTGTAATGATGACAATTCATTTCACCAATTCAAATTGTAATGATCATCATAACACCAATTCAAAGTGTAATGATGACAATTCATTTCGCTATTTAAAGTCATGAGGAATGATTTCACGTCACTTCACGCGTCACTTTATTCCCAACTATTCCCAACTTGTTTAAAATGCCCATTGAAAGTAGATCTCCCCAGAAATCGAGTTATTTTCTCTGTATGCACGTATTCGACCATAATCCCCATCTCTCCATCCGGCAATGGTCCTGTACCACAACACGTGATGATAATTTTCCGTGTTGTGTTCAGATTACTACAGTTTCCAATAAAAACGACAGATTCCTCGAAATAATCTTTGGATTGTACCATTCGCGTGCAGGAAATTTACCCACAGGCAAGCATTTAATCCTAGACGGCTATAAGTTACTTAAATAGCTCATTATCATGAGGAAACCGCTGAGGTTCTTAAGGATTACTCCTTCGTCTTGTAAATGTTTAATGTCTTTTCCATTACTTCTTTTTAATACCCCGGTCATCAAATTTCTGTCTGGCGACTGGTGAAAATTTCGCTTAATTCCTATCTATCAGAGCCCTTCTACTCTCGGCCAAAACCGCTCTTCTCACGCTAATTCTTGTTTACTGACAACTTAAAGCTCTTTAAGTTATTGACGTGTTTTTATTTTACGTCTATATTACACAAAGCGAATTATAAAATATGGCTTTTGCTATTTTAAATGAACAAAATTATAGTGAAACATCTACCGAATCTTATTTTTCTTTGGTAGAAATGCAAAGAGTCATAAATCATTATAAAAAAGTATTTAGACAGTAGATATTCCAAAAAATATTGAGTGTGTCGGGGAGTGGAGATTACTGAACCATTGGAACCCACAATCTAGTATAAATTAGTATCCACTTAGTATAAATATATGTTTATTACAGAAAACAAATAATCTAACCAGAAAAAAATCACCTTTGCGTGGTTAACACGCCTACACACTTCGGAAATCTAACTTGCAAAATGTAAAAGAGTTCTGCATTGAACAAAATACTCCTCTTATTGTAATTGCTATTAGTGATAAAGAGGTGGTTTTATTTTCATTATATTTAAAAATACCTAAGAAACCAATAGAAATTCACAAACTGTTAAAAGGACTTTTGGAGACGATGCTATGTGTCGTTCAGACTTTTCAGTGGTTTGCAAAGTTTAAGGAGGACCTCTTGTCCGTTGAAGATGATCCTCACTTTGGTGCTTTTCAACTTCAAAAACCAATAATTCAGTCTCTAGCATTCATAATCTGATCAGGAGTGACTGCTATTTAACTGTATGCGAAGTTGCTAGTGAAGCTGGCATTTCTTATTGGACAATTGTCACTCAATATAAATACAAGATTTGGGAATGCGACACTCTTCAGCCAAATATGTGTCTTTCATCCCAACTGATGATCCCAGAGAGCAGGTGAGTTTCGTATATCAGATTCTTTGTCAACCTACTGCTGCTGCTGCTGCTGCTGACCCACACATTATTACTAGTGGCGAATCGTGAGCCATGACCCAGAAACAAAGGCCCTCTCGTCTCACTGGATGACTCCATCTTCTCAAAAGCCCAAATGTGAAGATTATTATCTTATTCTTATTGTATTTCTCTGCTCAAGGGCATCGTTCATTATGAGTTTGCCCCGCATGATGAACCACGACTGCTTCAAAATAATTATATGAGGAGTGCACGGTGATGTTCAGAGAAAACTGCCTAAAATGTGTGTTTGAGGGGATTGGCGCTTGCATCGCGACAACATCCCTGCTCAATCGACGCTTCCATTCAAGAATTCCTTACAATGCGCTCCATCACTGTGGTCTCCTATTTACCTGCAATTTGTTTTGTTTCCCAAGCTTTAAACCCCCTTGAATGGTCCCAAATTTGCAATGACTGAGGAAATTATTCAGAAAGCGACGCAGGAACTATTATCAGTTCCGAAAGAAGTTTATCTGGAATGCTTCCAAAGTTTCAAAAGCGTTGGAAATGGGGTATATGATGGAATGTCCAATGAACCATGTGACATGCTAGAGAGTACATATATAGTAGATATAAGATAAGTGTACAGAGTAATATCCTTAGAATACATGTTTACTAATAACAGCTTTGGTAAACTCGAATAACAACAAAGGGGAAATCGCAAACGTAACTCGAAACAGTCTTCAAGATGGTTCTCGAATTAGTGTTATCTTCAGTGATTTCATTAAGTCCTTTTACATTTTTAAAAATTAATAACTCAAAAACTATAGGTAGCATGGAAAATCTTTTGCATTGCAATCAGTATATAAGGGAGTTTAAAAAAACAATAAAAAATTATTCGAAATTTGGCCACCAGGAGACGTACAAACCGATTAACTTAGAAATATGGCGCACTATGGCCATAGTTGCCGATGCACCTAATAAATCCCTAAACAAACAAACGACTTAGAAATATAACAAAAAATTAAATATGAATTCTCTATTTGTGTTCTTCACTCAGCCTCCTGGTGGTAAAATTTCGAATATACAGATTATGCTATACAAAAAACAAGTTATTAATGAGAAGGTACTTTATAATCACCCTATATTTGAACTGTTATAAGACTATTAAAAAGATAAATAAATCATGCATGATATTATTCAAGTTAAGAAACCCACTATTCATAAATATTTAAAGGTTGTTAAACAAAAACGAAATGGGTATTTTATCTTAATGTCACCATCACCCTATGTTTTATGTCGTTCTCGCATTATAGATGATAAAAAAAAGAATACAACGTATAAAATATGAGTTAATGCAAGAGTACTGTTAAAAATAAGTTGGGATTTTGCATAACATTGCTATTACTGTCCAAGAAAAGGAGTTGTTAAACAGTGCTGCAGCGGAGTGAAATAATTGGCGATTTATATGCAGAACGTAATCCAATGAAAACATCATTTTGGCTCTTTGGGTTAAGCCAGCTTTTTGATTTCATAACCCGAATGCTTTTACCAAATTTACATGTCTGAGTTAAAATAAAATTAAGAAAAGCATCATCCTAATCATTACAAACTTTCTATATTTTCTTTTTAGCGAAACGAACTTAAACACCTTGAGATATTAATAATATCTGAAGATATAAATTCATCCATTATTTAATTTTGTTTTCTCTGTACTTCAAAATGAAGAGTGAAAAACATTTGTGAAATATGGCTTGGAAACTTCACGTAAGACAAGCTTTACTTGCATATATGAAAAGAAAATAAGTAATGGTTGTCTGTGTACAGTTTGTATGTATATAAACTTGCAAATATTGCGAATAAAGTGGATAATGTATTATAGGAAACTGTGATGTGCGAAAAGAACAGATGCAATAGGTGAAGTAGTCTGTGTGAAATTGAAAGAGAAAGAGGTGATAGAATATATTGTCTGAAAGCGAAAATGGATGGCATAAGAAGTCAAGCAACACATCCTCAGAGGCTGGAGAAATATGCTACTCAGTAGATGTAGCAGTATATCACTGGGACAAAACTGATGTAATATAAATATAATAACAAGAATCCATCCAGAATCGTGGATGTACTCGGGTTTTACGTCCAACAAACCCATCGAAGAATACACACAATTACAGACACAGTGTATTGAAGCCTCATAGCCTTAATTGCTTTGGTGTTTAACACACCCTATCGCTCAAAATCTTACCTGTAGTTACTTTATCATCGCTCAGTTCATATTATTTCTGGTACTCAGAAGACCCTGCCATTGTTTCACGAGGATGCCCTCAAGGTTCTGTTCTTTGAATTTTGTCCTGGAGCGAGTGGTTGCTTCACTCTATTCCTAATTCTTCAGGACTCGCCATAAACAGTTCGATTATGCTCTCTGACTCCAATGATTCCTCTGCTCCGGCTTACATCTCCCCTGAAGGGCCCAGCTGAAAAAATTACCTAGACTATAAATCGACACTGCCGTCTGCTGCTGAGCTATAGGTCCATCTGCTGAATTCTGTTAAATCCTTTCAGAACCTTCTCTCCACCATCATTGCTGGCACAAAAAAAATCAAATTATTATATTAGGGTCACCCATAATTGATTACATATACCCATATATGTATTTTGTCTGTAAATTGGGTGTGTTCTCTAGTCGATTTGCCTGCTTTGCTGGACGAAAAACTCCCAGTTTCTGGGGGTAAAAGGTCATTTCATTGTCGTCTGTCCCATCAGGTGTGTATGCTAGAGGATGGTTCAGTGAGTGAAGCTGTGTGCTTGCTGGTTTCAGTTTTTTGGAGCTGGATTACATTTCGTTCGTTTTTTTTTAATGATTCTAATCTCACTTTTGACATCCTGTACGAGATTGCAAAGGTGGGCTACGGTACATAGTTGTGGCCCACCTCCCCGCGGTGTAGACGGACACTGGGCAAGCTTTCCAGGAGATCGCTTTCTTGACTAAGTGACCAGGAACAACTAAACAACACAACACTGCACAAACATAACATTACACACCTTTCTCGCCTTTTACAGAGTTCTGTATCATCACAGTGTTCCACGGCAGAGTTGAACTAAAGTTCTGGAGTGGCCCTACATAAGATACTATATATATATATATATACATATCTATATGTCCACTCCTGAGACCCGCTAACTCAACCACGTTGCGAGAGAAGAAAAAGAAGAAAAGAAAAACAATTCCTAGAATCATTGATGAGGGATTCGAACCCGTGCATTTTCTACCCACTGTGGGAAAGACGCTGATTATATCCACTGTGCTACCGCAAGGGTCCGTCTTTATTCTGTATCTAGTTTTTTCCATTTTATTAGAGATTTTTTCATATATAAGGGTTGGTGTACTTATTTGCAGCTATTATGAACGGTTATTGTCCCTGTTTCAAAGATTATAACCACTGCACTACCCATAAGGGTTTAGTGAGCAATGCCAGATATTGTAATCTGGGACCCTAGTGCAACTGTGCTACTGCAAAAGCTTTTATTACAAATCAAGAAGAGAGATTTAATATAAAGCATGATCGACTTTTTTAAATGTCACACGTCAGATTAAGCGAATTTACAAAAATGAAAAACTAAAATAATTGCTCTATGCAACAAAAAATATACTGCATAAGTTTTCAAATTACACGCTATCCGTGTAAAATCGTTGCTGGTCCGAAAACTGACCCGAGATAATATATATTCGTATTGCGAACTTACTTGCAGTATTTAATTATATATTTTATTTATATAATATGCAATTTGTGTAAATGTCAGTCAAAATGAAAGGCTGTCATGGATAGCAGTGTTTATAATCACCGTCCTCCTACATCGGTGGAAATGCATGGGTTATTGAATTCGCATAATTGGATCCCTTCAATCATGAGAAGAATTCTTATGAGCTTTTTTTCACAAAGTAGCTGAGTTAGTCGGGCTCATGTGTGGGCAACAAGATCTCATCCCCTCCTGGAAATTCGGTTTTTTCGTCCAGCAAACTTCAAACCGACCGAAGAATACACGCAGTTGCAGACGCAATATACTGACGCCTCATAGTCTTAATTGCTTTGACGCTTAACATATACCATCAACTTCCCAAAGGCAGTGATTCTCAAACATTTTTTTATTCAGTAATTTATTCGCAGATTTAAATAAAATTTCTTTTATTTTCCCGAGAGAGGGGAATATTTCTTTCCAGTCCAACCCTGACAGAATGACAAACACTAGTAATTAAAAAAAGGAACTGTTGTGATTTTGTTGAAGTCATATCACATCACAAATATTTAGGATTATGGATAGAGATCATGTCCATAATCCTAACTATTAGGATTATGGACAGATCATGTCCATAATCCACTGTCTTGGAATCAGCATATTAACTATTTAACTAACAGATGCCCCTTCTTACAAATACTTCACTGAGAAAACCAACCAATGCAGAATACTGATGTGATGGCATCCTGCTCTGAAGAACTTGCCCATGAAGGGAATTTTAGAATTCTCTGGAGCGAAAGTATATATTTAAGATGTTTTCATTAGATGGAAGAACTTAGGTATGTCTCCAATATGGAAAACGCCATCTACTGGGTCTGAGTCTGTTTTTCATGGTATGGTGCTGGACCGATGGTTTTTTTTTTTTTTTTTTTTTTTACGATGGTACATTTGATAAAGATGTTGTACTGTGACATGCTACTGCTTACCAATTTCCATTGCGAGTATAGAAATTGTTGCATTTTGGTCTATCTTATCGGTGAGAATTGAATGATTATTTTTTTCATGGAACCGGAGTTTTTCATCCAGTAAAACAAGCAATCAACCATAGAATATTTTACAAGAATTATAAAATAATTTACAGACGTTTCTTCTAAACAATACAACCCTTCAGTGCAAAGTCTCACCAATCCTCACCACTGTGCTGTGTTATTGATATAGACAACAACCCAATGAGCCTCGTCTAGAGCCCCTTTTCATTTTTTGGTCATGTTAACAGTTTTATACTTTATGCTTCTCTACCAAAATACATACTTTATGTATTGTTTATCCTACTTCACCTCATTTACATATCTTGTTTATCTTGTTTATCCTACTTCACCTCATTTACATATCTTGTTTATCTTGTTTATCCTACTTCACCTCAATCTCTTGTTTATCCTACTTCACCTCATTTACATATTTATTCATATGATAGACAGATATAGATAAATATAAGAATACAACAAACACATCGAAAGATAAAATACAGAGGGAAAAGAAGTCTAAGCAATGATACAGTCTAATGATAAATTCTATTAGCTTTAGGATATTGGGGAAAAGAGTGTACATATCAAATAAACCCTTTTAACATTTTAATTTTTTTTGATAGATGTCTGAAAGATGAGATTCGATATTCCAGCACTATTGTAAACACGATAATTGCAAATATCTATAGAAACACGGCCGAGAACAGTCTCTAAATGATATTTTGCGATACAGGAAGTGAAACATTTTTATCTGCAAACGAGCCATTTTTCCTTGAAAGTCTTAAGAAACGTGAAAACATCTTTAACAAAAGTTGTGATCGATAATTGCCGCTACACAAACAGAGATATGTTTTCTAGAGAATACATTTCTTGACAAATATAAGCGCTCTGAAAGAGGTAACAAGAAAACAGGATCCTTATTATACCTCATTATCTTTATGTCCATAACCTTCGTAACACGCTCGAAGCAGGTACCAAAACTCCATTATATCAACAACGTAGATGGCGAAATTTTTGTCTGGATGAAAGAGATTTCGTGACCCTCTCGCGTGTCCTTCGATGGAAACATAACAAGCATTCCTTGGAGAATATTTCGATAATTTTTACTTTTATCTGAAATAGCGAGTTTCTGTAAGCATGTAGACACTTTATGTTAGTTGAAAAGAAAACGCACGACGTAGAAACATGATGTGAGATTACTCTTTTTGAGATCAATGGAAGTTCAAGAATCCATTCAGAAATTGTTTCCACTTATCTGAAGATCGGCGACGACATCTTTCTTGGCAAGTAATTTCGGCTAGACAGCACTGCTCGCCAAAGTGTATAAAACCGAAATCTTTATTTCATGAAAGTGAATCTTATAGCCGTGCAATGGTTTATTGAGTCCAGCGTCGTACCACACTGTGCGTGACAATATTTAACGTTCTGAAGTTTGGTCATATTTGTTTTTTCTAGGCCTAATGATTTGAGTTTTTAAAGGAAACTAAAACCCTAAAGTGGCTATAAGAGCTAAAAGCATTAACCAGCTAGTCAACAGGGATTAAATTTTAAAAATGGCTAATATTAATTAGTAAAATCCCCTTAAATGAACTTCTGGAATCATTTCGTTCGTACCGAAATTTCATTCTAATGAATATTGCTGAAAATCATTTCGAAAGAATCATTTGTACAAAGGAATTCTGCTGCCTTTTTCTAATATATAGAAATAGTAATTAATTCTGCTTAATTTATTTAGTTATCGACTTTAAAATGAATTTTTAAAATACCAAAATCATTTTAAAATCAATCTGCTTTTAAGCGTAGATGGATTTCGAAAATGTAATTGGTTGTGTAACAATACTAGCTTTTAATATTTAATATTTTTTTATCAAACAGAATTTGAAATGTCGCCTTCTCAATCACTGACATTTTACTGTTAACAAGTATACTCAGTGGGCTAAAAATTAGAAACCTTTATTGAATATATAGTAGGTTTGTCCGAATTACAGCTAGTATACGTCGTGGCATGGAATCGACTAAGTGTCTCAGTCTAACTCCAGATTTGACCATTCTTCCCCCACACAATATTTCTCAATTGCTATATTGTGGTCTGTAGAGAACTGCGAAGCCGAATTTCTCTTTAAAACATGTCCCAGAAATCCTTAATTGAATTTAGGTCTGGAGAATTAGGCGGCCAGGGTAGATGTTGAAAATCTTGGGAATGTTCCTTGAACCATTCAACTACAAATTCTGAACAGTGGATAGTCTTCAAACGGCATAAGCGTATATCCAACCCATGCCAAGAGAACATAACCCACACAATGATACCACCTCCAGCCACTTGAGTGGTGGACACGAAACAGTCTGGATGCATGGCTTCATGAGGTTCATGTCACACTTTCACTCTATCATTGATTCAAAAACAAGGATAAATCGGGACTCGTCAGGCCACATGATCTTTTTCCACTGTTCCACAGTCTATTCTTGGTGTTGGTAGCGCCACTCCAGTCAAATCTTTCGAAATTTTACAAAAAGCAGTGGCTTTGGTATAGGCACCCGACTACCAAATCCCCGAATCTTCAAGTCTCGTGGCATAGTTCGGTTAGAAATGGGTCATTTTTGCCTAACTTGAATTTTTCTGTCATTTTCTGCTCACTGGACCTTCTATTCTGACGCACAATTCGCTTTAAATTACTGTGGTCCCGTTCTTGTAGTGCCGACTCTTTGCTGCATTCTCCTTTGATATTCCACTCACTGTATAATTTTCAGATGGTTTCTTTCAACAATTTCCTTTATTTTCTCGATTTGGGCTACCTCTAAATGCTCCAACAATAACATCTTTCTGATAATCTGAAAGATTATCTGTCTTTCCCATAACTGGAAAGACTAAGAACCCACAGAAAAGCGTACAGTATTTATCTGACACCAACGATCTTGTGATCATACCTTGTGACAACTTACATTTGCATACTGTACGTTTAATTATCTGCTGACGGCAATTGCAAAAGCTTTCTAGTAAAATATTGACACTTGAGCAGGGCACCAACTGTTAGTTGATGATAAATTCTAACATGCCAGAATTTAAACGATATTCCTAATAAGCCTATCGAACCCTGTCTAGCCTATCTTCAAGGAATTTGTTATAATCTATTTGCTGGACATTTTGAATGTACTGTATAGTTTGAAGAAGAACTATTCCCAATAGTTTTTGCAACCCATCGGCCAAATCCATGTATTAAAAAGTTCATAAGTTTCATTCTTAAGTCATTCCACATTTCTGTATCTGATTTCCTTCAATGAAAGAAGATTAACCCTTCCTGGTATGTGCCCGCCCTGCTTTCAAAAGTACTCAGGCCATCATACACTCAATTCACCCGAAAATAAGTAATTGTTGAACTTTCTGTAAAAACTTACAGCCTCTTCTGTGATTGAACGTAAAATAAAAAACAAGAGCTACGCCTTTATGTTGACAAATCTTTTCACTGTATTCACTGCATCGAGAGAAGACAGGATGCTCGTGAAGAAGACAGTCATTAAAAGCCAATCAATCCATTTTTAAAGTCCTCATTTCTTCCCTAACAATACTGCAACAGAATGTAAGGTTCTCTTTCCCTTAGACCAAAACAAATGAGGTCATTGACCGACTTACAGACGGCCGGAAGCCATCAAGCGTCTTAAGTGTACTGGTCTATCTACAAAAGCAACATCCCGACATGTTCAGCATCCTTGCATCTATCTATATCTCTCACTCTCTGCCTTAACAGTTCTGAACATCGCATTAAAAACACGTTTTTGTTTTTCGTTATTTTTTGTTGTAGTTTTAAAGAGGAAAAGATAAATCTGGTGTTAAGAATAAAAAACATTATCCCTCTTATGTTCGGATATTGTACAGATCCATTATGTAATTTGATATATGAAGAAAAAAAACTTAAAATCGTTTATGTTATAGATATTAGAGAGAAAACAGCAAAATTACATCCAATACCAAGCATAAAGCATTTCAACCGTGAAGATTTAATTGATTGTAAAAGAACATCATATACTGGATAAAGATTCTTTTTTTTTTAATATAAACAACACCTTAAGTAAAAACAGCTTAGAAAATTCTCGCTTTTGATTTTTTCAGATGAGAAGACAATTTTTGTTTTTTAAATTAACATATAAAGGCTCAGAGAGAATATTTCGTATCGATTTTTAGATACATCCATTAAAGTTTACTGGAAACAGCAATCGGAGAGGTTTATATCAGTATTTAGAATAATCCTTAACGGGCAGTAAACCCTCTCCATTGAAAGATAAATAAGATGAAGCAACTTCATAGCGGATCCAACTCATTCTTTCTCTATTTCATAGCTTTCAGAGGCACGTGTAAGCAGCAACCAGGCACATGCAAAGCAGGATATTATAAGAAATGAAAAGAAAATTGTTGTCTGGCCTTAAGATTAGAAAACTGAGCAAAATCTATATGCTATCCACAAAATTTGCACAAGTTCTTGTGTCTAAGCTGTTTACAGAGAGGAAAAAGTTGTTCGGGCTGAAAAGTTTTCTTAAGATGGGCCACAGAAACTTTTATAGCTAATTTTATTTCTTTATATCTATATTTAAATGCCAAAGTTCATAAGATTTCAAGTCGCTCCTTGGTTAAGGAAAAACTTAATGAAGGAGCTTAATAAACTTAATTTACTCTCTTTTTGTGTGGCTTTTTGAACTGATTGTTGACGATCACTATATGAAGATAATTTATGAGGGTTGTTCAAAAAGCAGTGGCGCCACAACTGTTTAAAAATACGAGCTTCGTTTCCAAGTATTTTATAGTTATATTGCTTCAGAATAATGTCCGGCCTTCTGACAAATCGATCCCAAACATGTGGTAGCCATCTGTTATCATATCCAATCAGAACGCTCCCTCGCCACTCATCATACTAACAAGTGCCGAGGGAGCGTTCTACTGCTCGCAGTATGTCTAGTGTTATCCGAAAGCGTTGACCTCGACTACCTCCTTCAGCTTGTGGAACAAATGAAAGTCACAAAGATTGATTTCTCATTGTCACCACTGCAATAACACCTTCATAGCACCTGCCAGCTGTATGACACCTTGCATTGCCGTGCAAGACAACTGCCATTATCTCCAGGCAATGGTGGCGCTTTCGACCTATATAGCTCAATAAAGATTCGGCACAGAAAACCAGTATAAAAAGTCTTTTTTAACGAACTCTACATGGTTGAAACTGTATTCAGAGTCTCTGAAAAATAACAACTCAACATCATCGTGTGCACTTCCGCTGAATACTCTTCTTAGTATCCTCTTGTACCCGTTCCAATATTGTACAGAAATGGTTCTTCCCCGGTCTCTGCACATCATTATTAATAACAGGGCATGGATCATTGAATGCGAAGCTTCTACAGTTTAATCTCACCTCTAGAGATTCTTGCTTATGCCACGGCATCGAGGAATGGCAGCACGTGATTTATTCTTGCCCAATCTACCAAGACCTTGGCAACAAATCTCAACTATGTATCATCATTTTGCTCCTGGAAATAAACATGATTTAATTGTAAGGAAATTTTGAAATCTAAGAAATTGCCAAAGAAATGTTTAGGAGACGGCGCCAGCTAACCGGCTTCCTTACTATCAGGATACCTGCCTTTTAACTCAATGAAGTCTCTTATGATATACATTGCTCAACAAAATTAACAGAACAAAATGTGTTTCATGAATATTTTATTATGAAAAGCTTTGCCGAAGGCAAATGTTTGATATAATATGCATCCTGGCATGCAAATTCCGAGTATCCACTAGAAATCGATCTACCACCTTACAGAGCTCCATTTATGCAAATTATTCATGCCTATAAAAACACCAGTAGCGACCATATCAGTTCCGCTGCAGAGCTCGTCGAAACTAGTGTCATGAACATGTTACTTGGAGCTCTGACAAATGGAGAACAGTTCTGTTCTCTAAAGAGTTCCCTTTTAGCCTACAAACATATTCTAGGCGTTATTTCATCTGGAGACAAGGAGGAATGCGGGACGATCCCTCCAACACCAGAAAAAAGGAACACTTACGATGGAGGCGGTGTTCTCGTGTGGGACGGAATAATGATCAACGGCCGCACCCCCCTTCATATTTTTGAATTAAAAAAAAGGTAAACTGCAGCCATTATCAACCCACTGCAGGATGGAAGCCTCCTCAACAATTCATGTTGAGGGAAATGGACCATAATCTGCCACGATGGTCCAGTGCAGGTTGGCAGATTGACCGTATTTAGCAGTCAGGGTCTTGAATCCCGATCTACTCAAAGAGTGTGTGCTACTGCACTCCCGCTCCTGATCACTCGGCTACAGAGGCCTTTGATAGGGCTACCATAATTGCGCAGTGGTATTGAGAACATATCCTCGAACCTTATGTGCGACTTTTTAAGAGCGCGGTTGGCCGAGATTTTCTTGTCATGCACGACAACGCCACCGCACATAGAGCTCATGTGGTGGAGGAATATCTTGAAACTGAAGATATTCAACGACTGCCTTGGTCAGTACGATCATCAGACTTAAATCCGATCGAACATGTGTGGCATTTCACGCCGACAGTCAACTGCCTGGTCATTTGGTGAGCTAAGTCGGCACTGGTGGAAAAATGGGATTTGTTGCCACAGAATCTTATAGACACCCTTATATCGAACATGGTTCACCGCTGTCAGGCCTGTTAAGCCGTTGGAGAAGATCCTACGCCATACTGATGTCATGTGACCATATTTTCGAGCATCTTGTATTGACTTCTGTAAGTTTTTACCTTCGTGTGATTGGGTATCAACGCGACTCAGTCTTCTGTCTTTCAATACGTATCTCCCAGTTTCGTCCTGGCCAAGTCTACCTGAAATTTTATTACACAACAATGGTTACCAAGCTTCGTCTCCTAATTATCTCCAACGACGAGAATTCTGACTGCAGTCCCCTGACTAGGCCAAATGATGACTGCTGGATATATCTACTTTACCGTATCTCACTTCTCTTTTCAATATTCTCAATGTCCTTTTTTAAGGTATTTTCAGCATTCATTTATTTTACTCTTTTTTTCAATTTTATTTTATTTATTTATTATTTTATATCATATTATTTATTTACTTTTTTTCACTGGTTCTACCGGTTTGGGCTCCCAATGGTACAGGATCTGCTGGCATCCACTGGAACCGATTGTTCCTCCAGTATATGCTGGAGGAACAACCGATAGCACACATGGGTAGCACAGTTGGTAGAATCGCTGTCCTCCCCACACCGGTTGGAAAAGACCAGAGTTTGAGTCCTGTCGATGACGGGAGCAGTTTTTGTATGCCATTTTTCACAACGTGGCTGAATTAGCTGGTCTCAGGCCACGCTGGAGTGGTTTTTCTTCCAGAAACTCGGGTTTTTCGTAGAGCAAACAGAAAATCGACCTCAGAACACATCGCAATTTACAGATAGTATATACGGAGCAATATGGCCTTAGTCACTGATGCTCCAAAAACCCTACAACAACGATCCTTTATCCACGGGTCATAGGTTCACCCTTCATGGTATTTAGCCCTCGTGGGTAGCATAGTTGGTATAATCGCCATCCTCCCCACAGAGGGTGGAAGAGTCCTGAGTTCGAATCCCATCAATGACGCGAGAAATTTTATGGGTATTTTTCACAACATGGCTGAGTTAGTCGGTCTCAGGCGAGGACAGCAGTTTTTCTCCCCAAAACGCGATTTTTTATCCAGAAAAGAGAAAATCAGCCAAAGAGCACACACAGTTAAAAGGCATATTATATATGGCGCAATATGACCTAAATTGCTGATGCGCCTAAAACCCTACAACAATCGACTATCCGTAAAGATTTTATCACTCTTCTTTTAATTTTAATTGGGCAATTTGTTGAAAATATATTGATAAAAGAATTCTTTTTATGCTCTCATTTTTGTTTCACATATCACATTATTATTTGAATCTGGGGAGAAGGGGTTAGGGAATATCAAGACATACAAGTTGATTTGGTATATACGTGGATAGAACTGCGACATCACGAGACAGCTTCGCCATTGAGTAAGAGCTACCACATCTATATCGCTGCGACAGATTTGGCAGATTGGCAGCTTAAATTTATTGCCTTCAATAGAAAAAGAAGCCTCAAAACTAATTAGTCTGGACGTGGTGGTATCTGCAACCAACAAGATCACTTGATAACTACATAATTAAACTAGCCATACTCGATATTGTGACATTATCAGGAAAAATTGAGGAGTGTGTGGACATCTAAAAGGACAGAAAAATAAGCATACTTGGATTGAGTGAATCAAAATGGAAAGGAAATGGGTGTAGAGAGTTACGAGGGGGCTGTTACGTATATTGGTCTGTGGGTGATGTAGCGAGGAAGGGTGTAACCATCATTATAGATCATAGGATTAAGGAAAGGCTACTGGAGGTGAATAATATCAGCGACAGACTCATGTCAATTAAACTGCAAATGATTGACAGCGAAACATTGAAGACAGTACAATGTTACGCACCCCAAACCGGTTGCGAAGGAATGGAGAAGCTGGAGTTTGAGGACAAGCTCGAAGAGAACATCACGGGTGGAGATATAGTTATCATGGGTGACCTGAACGCAAAAGTCAGAGTGGAGAGACAAGGACTAGAATACATTATGGGTCCGCATGGCTGGGGACCTAGGAATGATGATGGTGACAGGCTGTTGGATTTCTATTTACGGAACAGCTTGGTCTTAGGAAACACCTGGTTCAAGAAGAGAAAGAGTCACGAAGTGACAGGATACGGTTGGGACGGCCAACAGGAATCCCTCCTTGACTATATACTCGTGGATAAGGAGCGACACAGAAGACTAGTGGACGTCAAGGTCATTTCTAGTGTCTCCTTAGGTAGTGATCACAGGTTAGTTGTTGGAGTTTTAAGATTCCCTAAATTGAAGAGGATCAAAATAACAAGAGAGAGAAAACTACGAGTGTGGAAATTGAAAGAAGAGGAAAAAGGGGCGATGTTCAGAGAAGAGTTCAGGAAGGTTGTACCTAAGACAGTGGTGAACGGAGTGGAATCAGAATGGAAAGCATTCAAAGATTGTATAGTAGGACTGACAGGGCAGGTTTGTGAAAGGACAAGCAATAGAAGGAAATGGAAAGAAACCCCGTGGTGGAATGATAGGACGAAAGAGGCTGTGAAAAACAAGAATAATACATTCGGGACCTACTTTCAGAACATAAATGATGAGAATAAAGAGAGATATGAAACCGTGAAGAGAGAGGCCAAGAGGACAGTTAACGAGGAGAGAACACTGTGGTTGAAAGAATGGAGTGAAACTCTACGACAAGATATCGATGGTAATAAAAAGACGCTGTATGGTATGGTGAGAAATAGGAGAAGAGAGATTGTGAACAGAGCGAATACTTGATGGATGAGAATGAGAACCTAATAACCAAGGATGAAGAGATAAGAGAAACGTGGATGAAGGATTTTGAAAATCTGTTGAACGTGCAGGACAGCCAGCAAAACGGACAAAGGCAAGTTAATCATAAAAGAGGGGATGAAAGAAAAGATACGGAGAGCGAGCAGACAGACTTGACGTGGAATGATGTAGTGCAGGCATGGAAATATATCAAGACAGGTAAGTCTGTTGGTATGTATGAGATAAATGGAGAGATGCTGAAGTCTACAGGCGAGACAAGGATAGCGTTAACATACAGACTATTCCGTAAGATTTGGGTTGAGAAACAAGAGCCGAAGGACTGGAAAGAAGGTTTGATCATCCCGTTGTTCAAGAAGGGAAACACGAAAAAGTGTTCCAATTATAGAGCCATCACACTGATATCACATGTGAGTAAGGTGTGTGAGAGAGTGTGGAGCGGATGATAAGAGGAACGATTAAAAATAGGATGGCGGAGGATCAGTATGGCTTTAGGACTGGCAGATCAACGGTGGATCTAATTTTCTACATCAAGCAACTGATGGAAAAGTGTTATGAACACAATAAAGAATTATGGATGGAATTTTTGGATATAAAGAAAGCGTTTAATTCCGTAAAGAGAGGGAAAGTGTGGGAGGTTTTGAGAAATTTGAGGAAAGAGGAACATCTTGTGGAGAGAATTGAGAATATGTGCACCAATACAGTGAGCAAAGTACGAACAGTGATGGGGTTGTGGGAGAGCTTCGAAATAACATCAGGTTTGAGGCAAGGAGGCGTCCTGTCACCACTACTATTCATAGCTGTCGTGAATAGTGTGCAATGTAGAGCGATGGAACAACATGGACAGCACCAGATGAAAGTCATGCTCTTTGCAGATGACCTCTGCATATGGGGAGAGAGCAGGGAAAAAGTGCAACGGCAAGTTGATATATGGGCTAGTATGACCAATGAATTTCGATTGGTTTTCAGTCAGGAGAAGAGTGAAAATGGTTCTAAAGAGGAGTGGTGAGCTTGACGGACACTTTACAAAGGAAGGGAAAGAGCTAAAAATGTTTAACAACTTAAAGTATCTAGACATTACAAAGACTGGAGTGATGAACGAAGAAATAAGTAGAAGGATACAAGCTGGCGGGAATTTCTATACGCAGACAAGAGATATGATCTGGAACAGGAACATACCACTGAAGTGTAAGAAGACTATATATCAGGCCTATTACGTACCACTTGTGACATATGCAATGCATCTGAAACTTGGACAATGAGGAAAAAGGATAAAAGCAGAATTCAGGGGACAGAAATGAGATTTGTAAGGAGCATAGCCGGAAAGACAAGACATGATAAAATCTGGAGTGATGTGATTAGGGAGAGAATTCAGGTTGAAAAACTCCAGAATAGGATTGAAAGGTCCCGTTTGAAATGGTTTGGACATGTCAAGAGGATGAACGAGAGACGTTTGCCAAGAAGAATGTTTGGTTTACAATTGAGGGACAAAAGACCAAGGGAGAGACCAAGAATGAGATGGCAAGACATCAGAAAGACCGATGTCATTAAGAGAGGAGGAAACTGGAGTGTAATTAACGACGGAGATAAGTACACGGACAGAGAATGGTGTCGAGGCTTCATTTCACCCTTGGAATAGCGAAACGATGACAGCTGATGATGATATCACATTATTAATCATGGAGCTACTCATGTCATACAGTTCCAAGCATTCGGGGTATCAAATGAAACGCAGCCCATGGTATAAAGTGCATGGTGTGTGTCCACGTGTAGATGTGAGGGTTAAAATGCAACAAGTCAATTTTGATATATAATAAATTAATAAGATAAAAAGATACGTAGTAAAAATAAAAACATTTTTAATCTTTTACGTTTAACGATTTTTAAAAATTAATTACTTAAATGGAACACTATGGTCTTGGCCAGGATCCTTGAAGAATTGGGGTTGCAGGTACTGTATCCCCTTATACCTCCTCCTCGCGCCTACTAAACATCTCCCATTTCTAACAGATTTCTATTGCATATTTTTAACATTAATATACAAGATGAAAATTTATAAAATATTTAAAGTCATCACGTGATAGGTAGTGATATCATGAATAGAACATATTGAATATAGGACCTAGTTTCTATTTACAGTAAAAAATTTTGCTAAGGTACCGTATTCCCTGGCTGTGAAAAAATCTTTCAAATAATGCATTGATATGGCTGGCTTCGAGGCTGGACCTTGTGGCACTTTAATGCATTTATCTCCTTCTCAAAATATTCCATAAAGACGTCTGAAAAGAAGACATGAACCCATTGAGGCCTATCCGTTATATGTTCAAGGATTCCATATAAACTCTATTCTTTTACAGTTTTATGAAAAAGTTAAAAAATAACAGATGGTTAAACACAATAAAAATGAAAAATGGGTTCTTGTGATTTATTCATTCATCATCCTCTTGGGTTCAAGACAGTTTTGAACAGAATTTCCAAATTTAAAACAGGCACTGTAAACAAGAAAACTTTTCTGATTTCCTTTTGGAAATTCAAGTGAAATAAAGTAGCTGTGTTCCCTTGGGGTACATCAGAATCGAGGAACAATGAAAACTGAAAAACTTTCCAATACTATCTCACATTAAAAATATTGCAGTAGACAATGGCTCGCGAAAATTAAACGCAGCCAAATTCGAAACACTGTCCTGAACAGAAACGAATTCTCCCGAACCCAAAACGAATAGGAGGCTACTCATGTACAGATTATGGGGATGAGAAATAGAATTATACAAGCAAACATTAGTTTCAAAAAGCCGTTAAGTGTGAAAACTTTATAACATTTGATTGGGCGTATGTAATAAAGATTATTGTAAGTGAATTTATGAGGACACTAACATCAAAAGGTAGCACTTTTCCTAGAAATAAATGCTATCAAAACAGCAGAGCACAAAACGCTTTTCTTCGATTACACTCAGATCCTCTCTCGCTAATGGAATGCACGACACGATCACTCAGCTTAAAGCGATAGGGTTACTAAAGGTCCGAGCTGGACGTGTTCGAAGGAGAGTTGCCAAAGCTGTTATTAAAGAATTTGTGGTTAGAGCAAAGAAGAAAGAAATGGTTGATGCTCACGGGCAGTTGCAGTACATTATCTATCGGTCAGGAAACGCAAAGAGCTATCTACATATACACCGACAAGGTTTGTAATAGGGTTTTAGACGCATCAGCAATTTAGGCTATGTTGCGCAGCAATATGTCTGTATATTGCGTGTGTTCTGTAGTCGATTTGTTGTTTTTTGAACAAAAAACCCGAGTTTCCAGGAGAAAATCTGTGCTGTCCTCGCCTGAGACCGACCAACTCAGCCACATTTCGAAAAAGACCCTTAAAAATTCCTCGCGTCATTGACAGGATTCGAACTCAGGTCTTTTCAACCCATGTAGGAAGGACGGTGAATGCACCAACTGTGCTACCCACGAGGACAATGAAGATCATGCTTTCCGATTTGTCATTGGAAAGCAAGATCTTCACACATTTCATTTTCAGAAGGTAGTGAGATACGGAAAAGGAGTTATGTGTAGTTAGAAGAGGAATGTACTCCATTTCGAAACGTAATCGCCTTTTCTGTAAGGCGTCACTTAAGGTAGGAAATTAGCGGAATGTGAAAGAAATCTTTCAACCATTCTTCTTTTTCTTTGAAGAGACGTTGCTAACAGTTCCATGGACGCTTCCCGTTATTGGGAATGCGAAAACAAATCTCAGCCAGTCTTCGTTTTCTTTGAAAAGACTTTACGAGCAGTCCCATGGACACTTAAAGTCTATGACTGTTCAACGATATTTTAATCCCATTCATTACAAGTGTTACCACAGGCATGGTATACCACAGCGCGGATCATGAAATGGTTCAGTTTAAATTGTAATTGCCCGAATATGGCTGAACCTCATTTGGATTTATTTTTCATAATGTTTTCTCACTAACCTTTAATGGATGCAGCTGAAAGGCATTTCCTAGAAGTGCTTTCAATCCTATCACATTGCACTGAAATCCATGCTAATTTCTGTTTCAAATACAAAAGGAACTACTACAAATTTGTTATTCCACAATAAATAGTCAACCAAGCGTTTTACCTAAAAAGTTTTGAATGGCAGCACATTCGTGGTAAAAGACAACATTGACCTGTTTAAGGAATCTTCGTGACGATGTGTATTTCCACAAAACTATTTTGGTATGGTATGGTTATTTTTGGTCAAAAAGAAAACAATATTGGAAATCCATCGTACCTGTCCTGACCTTTCGCCGAGCAACTTATTTTTATGTGGGGAAAGATCAGCCCATTACGATTCCAGGAGGGACAGGAGTATAAAGACGGAAGAAGAGAACTTTGAAGGTAACTATTAAAGATTAGAGATAATTTCGTTTTTGTGTGACGCAAAATAGTCAACTTTTCCTAGACTCTCGAAATTAAAAATCCAATATATATTAAGATAATCTTTACCTTCTTTTTGGACCATTCCCTAAAGCAGTATAAAGCTTGTTCCACTCAGTTTCAAACTTGTTTAAAAATATTTTAGATCAAATACCTTCGAAATGCATTTCAATAAACACCTGGGAACAAGGACAGAAATGTCTGGAAGCTTCTCGAGAATACAAGCAGGAAGGAACGTAATTCAAAACGTAAATTTAATTTATTTAGCAAGCATTATAGCCACTAAAAGCACTTTTCAGTTAATTTTAAATTTGTCAACAGGTGGCGCAAGCAGTTTGTTTACAAATATGGCGTCCCTCTTATACGAATGTGCTAAGTTAGAAACAGCGCTCAACAATGCGTATTTTTAATTACAAAGAAGCAAAACCTTCAGGAATATTTGGAAGGCTCAAATAGACCGCTCACGAGTACTCCAGTGGTTATAATTACCGTCCTCCCACAGGAGGTGGAACAGAGCTGAATTGAAATTCCTCAATTCTTTTAACGCATTTAACGCAATGTGGCCGAGTTTGTCGGTCTCGGTTTGCATGGTTTCACCTTTCAAACATTTCGTTCCCCATCCAGAAAACGAGCAAACCGATGGAAGAATTCACATAATTAATACCGACGCTTGATAGCCTTAGCCGCTTTGTCATTAATACATGCCTAACGTAACTGAAGCAACAATACGATGAAGCATTATTACAGAAAGACAAGTTTACAAATGAGTATAAATGTTCACCAGAACCAAAAGAGGTGGGGTATGCTCTTAGTAAATCGGATTCTTTGGGCAAAACGTTGTCATGTATAAATTGACGTTTATAATTGAATAAATTGAAACACTTCTCCCATCTTAGGCTAACAGATGCGTTTACTTCTTAAATATAATACACTGGTGTGCAAAACTTAAGGACCAACACTATTTCTAAAGGTTACAACCACAAAATCTTTAATTAAGGTACTCTTTACTGATGAGAGTAGATTCAGTCTCAGCAGCGATTCTGGACGTCAGCTAATCTGGCGAGAGGTTGGCACACGGTATCACCCCGCAAACATCACTGAAAGGGATCGATATGGCAGTCGAGGTGTTCTCGTCTGGGGAGGCGTTATCTTGGATGGACGTACACAACTCCAGATACTGGAAGGCGGTATTGTAACCGGTGCACGCTACTGTACTGAGGTAATCCTTTCCCATGTGCGTCGGTTCCGAGGTGCCATTGACCCCGAGTTCGTGTTTATGGATGATAACGCCACACCCCATCGAATTGCAGCTGTTGATATGCTTTTGGAAAGTGAGGACATTGTTCGTATGGATTGGCCTGCCCGTTCCGCGCCGATCTATATCCCATCGAACACATATGGGACGCTCTGGGGAGACGCCTAGCGGCACGTCCACACCCACTTGAAAATATTCACCAGCTGAAGATGGCGCTGACAGGGGAATGGACGATGTTACCGCAAGAACTTATCAACAACATTGTTCTAAGTATGGACATGCGGTGCAAAACCTGCATCGACATTAGGGGTGGCCATATCTCCTACTGAGGACCACCTCTTCCCTTTGTTCCATCTTTGGCAGTGATGCATCTGTATCATGGCAGCCAGTGCTATGTTGCCATTTTTGAATAAAGTCCCTCTGTACCGTTTCGTTTCCGTTGTTGTGTCTGCGTTGTTTCCTTCATCATTTCTGTATCTCACGAGGTTCCTTTGGTATGCTTTCCCATATCCAGGCCACTCCCTTGAAAAGCTACAGGTGAAAACCTGACTGGTCCTTAAAGTTTGCACACCAGTGTAGTTGAACTTGTACATTCAGATGTTTTGCGATATGTTCGAATTGTCAAACTGCCGTTTGATCTTTGGTTTGTATTAATGAATTCAAGTGTCCAGCCTGCTCAGTTTGCCTTGACCAATTGGCTCAACTTCCCATCTGCGATTATACTATCCATTTCGGTAAAAAAAAATTCCATGCTCAGTCATCTCTGGATTATGTGTTTACATGATATGTTTAATGTCTTTGTTGCATTTTGTAACTCAATCCGATGATCTTTCAAAATCAGGTCATGAGCAGCTTTTATGACCTGATTGGGTAGCACAGTTGGTAGAATCGCCAGGTGGAAAAGACTTCAGTTCGAGTCCCGTCGATGACGTGAAGAATTTTTATGGGCCTTTTTCACAACGTGTCTGAGTTAGTCTGTCTAAGGAAGGGTAGCATGGTTTTTCATCCAGTAAACAGAAAATTGGCCATAGAACACACGCAATTTACAGACAGTATATACGAAGCAATATGGCTTTAGTCGCTGATTCTCCTAAAAACCTACTACAACAACTACTTCATAGTTATATGTAAGTATAAATATTTTTAATGAAAACCTCAAAACACGAAAGGTATTAGAGACTACTGCAATCAGTACCGTGCATGAGTTAAAGGTTAAAAAGAATGAAATTAATTGTTGACTTTTCACCTGAATTTCTGTAGATTGTGGTTTTCAAGAAATAAACGTGAAGGACGGTTGTTCCAGAAAACAGAAGTTGAAGGGATAAATGAGGAAGAAAAAATTTGATTCTGTGAGTTCACAGTTGGACAGTAAATGATGTGCTGACTATTTGTGGCTCATTTTCGGACTGTTTAGGAAGAAAGAGGGGGAATTACAGAAGCCAATGCAGATGAATAGTTCCAATGTACGTAGCGAGAGAAAAGGTATGCAGAAGAATCAGAACGAGTATGACACAGAATGGAGAGACTTTGCAAGAGAAGGATCATTAATTAGCCTGAGTGCTCTTTTTTTGGTAGGAGCGTAGAAGCCTGAGAAAGGTTGTGTACATAATTTTTATTGCAAGATATACATACAAACAGCGAAGTACATATATGAAGTCAAAGTTCCCTCCATGGCCAGAAAAATGGCCAAGGGATTGACATAATAGATGAATTAACTGGCAAGGAGAAAGCTGACATCGTAATATCCGGTGTCCTCCATGTAAGGGGTTATATAATACTCTTCAACTTACCATAACAGAAAATGCTATTTTAACAGAATTAGCAGGTTTTTCAGGATCATTTAGTTATAATACTTAGAATTTGGAAGAATTTGTTCTTTTAAGGCATAAGAACAGATCTGTGTTCTAGCGATTCTTCTTACTGGTAGCGAATTTATAAGGTCCATATCAAGTGACTTTCAGCAAGGATGCAGAGTGGGATCCTCCGGTGAACAGTATCCCAGAGATCAGACGTTGAAATACGTTCTATGAGCATATTAACAGTGGCAGCGAGTCTTCTTTCAAAGATTGAGCTATGGAGCTTTGGGATTTTTTAGACATTATGCTAGGACTGTGGTACTACCGATAGGGTGCACACCATGTTTATGAGCTGCCTACCTGAGCAGCCGGTATTTTGAAGCGTACAAGGGTTTGGCTGTTGTGGGGGAAACCGAAGCCCATGTTTCTGCTACATACTGGACTGCTGAATGGACACTGTTGTGATGTACTTCCTAGTTAGCAATATCCCTGACATAGAGGAGATACTGATTAGTTGCCATTTAAGTTTAGCCATTTTTCAGGCGAAGAATCAACTTGAAGACAAAAACGACTCTAAGATCAGTACGAATGAACGCATTATAGATCTAAGAGGCGCTGTGAAGCAATAGAATACAGGATGGTGTTGGTTTTAGGGAGAAAGTAATTTGGGCTGATTTCAAAGGGGTGAAACATAACCCAAATTGAAGTAAAGAAAGATCGTTTATTTTGTCAGACAGAGTAACTGTAATAAGATTTATGTCATCAATAGAGTTCGTACGCGTAACTAGTTTGATATCATCTACATATAAAATTATATCATCTCTCCCATAAACCAGAGGACCAAGCAATGCGGTAAATAATAAGCCTGACAATACTCTACCTTGTGGAACTTATGTGCCCATATTGCGGGTGATGACTGGGTTTTCGACGCAGCAGATGTAGCAACACAGTTTAGCCAGCGTGTCATCAAGGTGACTGCCAAGTCAGGATTACAATACAGGAGGCTGTTCCAAGGAAATATAGATGAAACGAATATCTAATAAGATAGGAGAAGCAGTTTTTACTTTTTAGACAGCATTCAAAACATTACGATCAAGAGGAGGGAATTTTATGACTAGCGAGATCAGCCTATGATTGGAATTGAAGCATATTTTTGCCTCACAATCCAATAGTGTGGACTGCGAAGAAAGAATAAGGCCGGGGCGGTGCTGCCTTCTCATAGTTTGGTTGTTGATTATCTCAACTTTTAATGAAACGCCCGGATTAGCATTTTCTATAGGTGCGAGAGATTGAGCGGTAAATTGAAGTCTCCCACAATAAGCTCCTCAGCAGACGTGTGCATATTATTAATTATCCAATGTGCAATTTTCTGGATAATGCCTGATCTAGGACTAGTGGAATGTACAAAGTATTTATGTCAAGTAAACTGTGGTGATATTGTAAGAAGGTGTTCAGAGCCTCAAAATGCTGAGACTGTCTCGATGAATGATGTTTAAGGGTAAGAATATTGTCCTTGAAGAACATGGTTACACCACCTCTCCTCCTAGAACCGCCTGAGGTGAAGAGAGACTTGAACTCAGCGGTATGAGCGACCGCAACTGATTTTTCAGCAGGATCAAACCACATTTCAGACAAACACAAACAAAATATCTGTAATCTCTACAGCCAAACAGTAAACTCTGGAGTGAGGTTTCCAATTTTCCAATTTGTTTTGTACTCTTCTTGCATTTTGATATAGAATCCTCAGTGCGTCGATGCACTGAAGGGTCACTAATGTTCGAGATCGGAACGGCTTTGCCTTTTCAGGGTGGGTAGGGGTCCTACACGAAATAATTATTCTCAAACGGAATCACAGGCTCAAGTCAGCTGCGCTTTTTGCGGGTAACACTGAGAAACTTGAAACTATTGAAGGCATTCTAAGAAAACTGTATTCAGAAAATAGCTCGCTAAGGGAACGTCTGAGCCAGCTTGAAGATTGTCAACGAAAGTGCTTGAGCGTACTACAAGGTCTCTTGCCCGTGAACACTAGACTCCCTTGCCCTGGCCCACTGGAACGCCCATCTCCCACACCTGAGTCATCGCTACTACCCGAAATGGATACATTTACACTCTCTAAAGACAGCGCCTATAGCGCCATGCTAATATCAACGAAACGGAACTCTGACATTGCAGGCATGAATGGAGCACAGCAAGGCCAGATGCCCGGACCTCAACCGAAGCAAGCATCCCCACGCCAACGGTATTCCAGAAACAGCAAAACCACCTTGATTGGCACGAGAGTAGTTAACACTAGCCTCAGAATACGAGATCGCCAAGCCACCAGCAATACTCATGCAAATATCTTCATTAGCAGGCTGGATCCGTTGACAAGAGTTGAAGAAATTCAGGCACTATTGATGGAACTAGGCATACCCGGTAAGCCTTTCAAAATCAATACCAAGCATCCGTCTTATGCTTCCTTTAGGATTCAGATTGATGGGCCTAATTACCAACAATACCTCAATGCAGAATACTGGCCCAGAGGTCTGTTGGTAATGCCATACTATGGGACACCAAAGAACAAGAACTTATCAAGCCCGAACCCCATTCCACAACAATGTATAACTACACCAGCATAGCTACCTGTCCTCTCTAGCGGAGTCTCCCAAATTATATCCGAGAGCGAGTGCAAGTTATGGATGTCTAACGTGGAAATGACGAGCGAACATCGGACCGATCGCATTCCAGTTAGAATATCCAGAATGAGAGCACATCGAACGCGACATCGATCCCGGGACGAGATTTCAGATCATTATGTGAAAAGCAAATACTGTTCCAAGAGTAATCTCACCATAGTACAACCTTCTGTCGAAGTAAAAATTCGATGTGTCCTACAAAACATCAGGAGTGTCAAAAACAAGTTAGATGGTCTACTTGATTTGCTTTCCTGCTCAGAGTACGACTTCGTCATTCTGATTGAAACCTGGCTCAGAGATGAAATGGAAATTGCTGCCTTCACCTCAAATCTTGGCTATCACACGCTGGCTGCTAATAGAATTGGGAGACGAGGTGGCGGTGTAGCAATCTGTCAAAGGAGTTCACTACCCCTGATTAAGGCATCCACTTATCCAGGAGGTGACATAGAAGCTGTTCTTGGAATCTACCGAATTGCTGGTTTGTCGATCTCTGTGTGTGCCGTTTATTTACCTCCACCAGTTTCTGAGGATTCTGTACTTAATCTGACAGCATGGCTGTCATCCACAATCAATAATCGGCAAAAGCTCATCATCCTCGGAGACTTTAACCTTCCACTGCCAGCCACAAAGAAGATCCTAGATACTCTGTCATTGAACATGTCGGAAATGGGCATTGGTCTTATTCATGTTCCTCCCTCACACGGCGATGCCACCCTGCAGCGCATCTTCTCAAACTGTTTAGTAGAGGAAACCCTGACCGTAACTGAGAACTTCCTCCCATCCGATCATGTTCCGATTGCTGCGATGATATCTCTGCAGGCACCTAAGGATGAACGTACACAAGTACAAACTACGAACACTGTTAGGAGAGTATACAATCCAAAATACATCAACATTGGAAAAGTTACTACCCTTTTCCAACTTTACCCATGGAACATACCGGCTGAGCTTAACATAGATGAGGCTGCCTACTGGCTTTCGAGATGGATGGAATTCATTGCAAGGTCTGCAATGTCCAAAACTTGCATCCTTAGTCCCCACTCAAAGCCATGGTGGAATGACCTCCTGACCAAGGCCTTTAGGGAAAAACAGGCAGCCCATGCCTCTTACAAGAAGTCGCCTTCACAAGAGTCATACGCCAGATTTTCCAAGGCAAGGATGGATTTCCAGAAGAGGAAACAATTTTCTATTGACAATTTCATGAACGGCCGGCTATCCAGGGGAAAACGTGTGTGGTCCACTAGCCATACTTGCGCCCCTCTATCTTTAGATGTCCTGGAATGGTGTGAGCATGTGCTGCGTTTTAAGCGAGATCACCGTGTGTCCGAAGCATATCCTTGGAACGAAGCGTTTAACATTTCTTCACCTACTAGTAATACAGAAATTTCCGAAGAACAACTAATAAAAATAATAAATTCACTACCTGACAAGTCCACCATAGGAATTGACGCAATACCTCTGTTTAGTCTAAAAATTGCTTCTCATTTCATCAGCAAAGAGCTCACTCAACTCTACAACAAAGTACTCAAATTTGCACAGGTGCCTTCGAGCTGGTTATCATACAGAGTCGTGGCAGTTCCGAAAAAGCCTCATGCGAAAATACCGGCTGACTTCAGGCCAATATCAATTGCCTCTCCCTTCCTGAAATGCCTCGAGAAGTGCATCTATAATGATGTAGCACTCGCAATCTTTGCGCATAGGCCAGAACACACCCATTATGCCATGCCTAATAGATCTACTGTAACCTGCCTACAGTCATTATCACAGAAAATACTTCAGGCCTGGAATGACAACGAAGATCTTCACACCATTTTTCTGGACATGAAATCTGCTTTCGACTCAGTCCAAATAACACCCCTCCTTGCCTTACTTGAGAGATTCTACGGGATATCCGGAAATATGCTCGAGATCCTCAATAATTTGCTATCTAGGAGAATGCTTCACTTCAAAGGCGATGGCGTTAAAGTCACTAAAAGCGTCGAAGTAGGGATCCCACAAGGTGGTTGTCTCTCAGCCTTGTTATTTGCAGCAATATTCGTTCCACTAATGGATCAAATTCCAGCGTTCCTATCGTATGCTGATGATATTGTTTGCTACTTGCCATGCAAACGCAATGTTGGTCATTCACAAGAAAGACAAACCGCCTCTGAATCATTAAACAGCTACCTAAATACAATCTGTAAGTATGCTAAATTTTTTGGCCTGTCAGTCAATCCAGAGAAGTCAAACTATATCATCTTTACGCCAAGTCGGATCACTTCTACTGATACTGCATCTTCTCTACTTCCGGAATTGGCAGGAAATGTCCTGACTCCCACAGACAGTGTCAGATTCCTAGGAGTAATCCTGGATGCCAACCTCACCTATAAAAAACAAATCCAAGCACAGTATTCCAAAGCCCTAAGAGCGTTCTGGGGAATGAAAATTGATCTGTGCAAAACGCACAATAAGAAAATAATCAAGAAGTACCTTGCAACTTACTTCTGTAGTGTACTCTCCTATGCCGTGGAAGTTTGGTCGGCGGCACCACCCACCAGCCTCAGGAAACTATGGGGCCTCGAATTCTGGGTGCTGAAGTGGGCCAACTTGTGGTCGCACCAGAACTACACAACATCTAAATCTACTCTCTGCTGCAACCTGCAATATACGCCCATAGTCCACAGAGCCCATGTGCTAAAAATAGAGTCATTCCTTCATCTGTGCTCAGCTAAGCAGGATCACATCAACATCTGGAACACGGTTGGTTGGCGTTTGCCAGGCAGACATCTCCGTAGTACTCCCTCCTTATGCTCAAGGCTCCAGCGGTTACAGAATTTCAAGAGACACTTCCCTAATGTGACTCTGGAGACTCTCAACTCGCTCAACATCGACATCGACCTGTGGACGATAGACAAGGCATACCGAGATGGCATCTTGTCCCATCTTGCTGTTTGTAAAGGACATTTGTGTAAGTGCCGATCTTAGTTAACTTATGTAATTTGTTTCTGCTCAACTTGTATTCCTTTTTCGCTGTAATTACTACTTCATTCATTTTTACATTTTGACTATTATCTTTGCTTTGATCTATTAATTATTATTTAGTTATTATTATTATTTTATTTATTTTATTATTATTATTATTATTTTTTTTTTTATAAATCAAAATCACTTGTATAAACAACTAATTGTAAGATTCCTCTGGCTTTCTGTGTAAGGAATCACTAGTGTATAAAATTTATGTTAATAAAGAATCTTATTATTATTATTAAATGAGCACAGGGATAGGCAGGAGCTCTTCATTATGGGAGCACCGCCCCAGATCTGGGAATGCCGAAAATGAACGAGAAAACCCAGTTTTTTAGATGCAGAGGAAGCAATAACACAGATATGTGATCTTGTCTGGAAATCTGAATGTTATCGAAGATAAGATAAGCAACTGAACTGTAGACTCCTTTAGAACGATTTAAATTACTAAAATTATCTTTGCCCCATTGGGAAATTACATATAGACCAGCATTATCAACATTTAAATCAATCTGTTCAACTGTTCTCTTTGAGAATAAAAATTTTAACCTTTGTTTAACCTAAAGAAAGGTTAAAATCTTTGAAAGTGCGAAGGGCAAAACATATCCTTGACTTGGTCCTCACTAAAAATCCAAGTGTTAAGATCCAATGATGTAACAGAATAGAAGCGAACAAAATGATATAAAATGGATATTAGTGTCCAAGAAAATGTCGTGGTTATAGGCAAAGAAGAGGGTTTCGGATTTAAGAAGGGAGTGGAATAAAGTGGGTTGAGAGCCTTATTGTCGAGTCAGATGGTAATTTCAGATCACCTGGATGCGACTACTCTTTAGTAAATATTTAAAGGAGGAATAGATGAAACGAGAGTTGGAGATTCTATACAAATCATCATTTGGCACTTCCGTATACGAGAACTTTAAGCAGATAAATTGCTGCTTAAAGGATTGCTGCTGAAATCATCGCTAGACTTTGGTGTAATTCCTTTGAACTGAAAATGGGCAAATGTCTCACCCATTCACAAGGTAGAGGCTAAATTAGAAATGAGTAAATATAGACCGGTGGGTTTGACTTCTTTTATGGACAAGAAAATAGAATCGGTGATTAGGAATACAATACAAAAATACTTTGACAATGAAATCCTAGAGGATCACAGCATGGAAAGTCTTTCGAAATTGTTTACAGCTTGTAGTTTCAGGAAACAGTTTCAATATTGTATATCTAGTTTCAGTAAAGCTTTTTATTCGTTTCTCGATGACAGGCTACTGTACAAACTAGAGCTTACTGGGATTACAGTGAAAATCTTTGGGTGGATCAGGGGCTGGCAGATTGAAAAGAGACATGGGTTCTGTTTGGGAACCCTTCTTTTTTTTTCTATTTTCTTCACTGATATTGATGAGGGTATACAGGGCAATCTGTCAAAGTTTCCTGATGATTGGAAGGTAAGTAGGTAACGGTTAGCAATCGATTCTGATTAAGAATGATTTAGAATGGTTAAACATATGGTCTGTAAGAAGAAAAATTAAATTTACTCCTGCTAAATATCAGAATTTGCATTTGAGGAGAAGAAGAGAAGAAGAAGTGACATAAAAAGGAAACGCAGAATTAAAACTGCTTCAAAATGAGAAATATTTAGCTGTTATGTACATGAAGATATGAAGCTTTCCTTCCAGTGACCAGGAAGACTCAGGGTGTACTATCAACGATCGTCAGAACCTTTGTCTTATTGTTCCTCTTCATAAAACAATTGTGATACCTCATTTGGAATATTATATTCAGGTGTGGAGGCCTCAGCTAAAAAAGGACGTAGAACTTCTAGAGAGAGTCCAAAGACGGGCGCCTAGCTTAGTTGGAAGGGCACCTAGCGAAGATGTGGACCGCACAGCCTGGAGATGAGACACTTCAGAGGTGATCTGACAGAGATGTTTGAGCCCCTTAAAGAGTCCTGGAATAAACAGAATGAGGGGCTCTTTTTACATTGGCCGGTGAAACTAAAACAATGTTTTTTTTTTTCATTTGGCGTGATTAATACTAATATTAATACCAAATGCTTCAATTTACCTGCGCATTATGCCACTTAAAGAACAAGTATAAATCGACGTGATTTTTAAAGCATATAAACTGGTTTCTGAAACGTGTCTGGAATATAATTATTTTAAAATTGCACAATGTATTTTTCTCTTTTCCGCTGAAGCTGAATATTGAACGCCAGTTAGCATAAATCCCTTCAACCGGAAATCATGCAAGAACGGCAGTTAGTGTCTGAAATTCTCCGCCGATTTAGTGATTTTCTTCGTTTCAAGTCAGAAAGAAGGGAACCACATTGTTTTCACCCCTCCAAAGCCACATATTTATGCAGTAAATTAGCATCTCGTTTGTTCTAAAGGTTCGAAATCGATAACATCTTTATTTTGTCTCTTTATTATGGTCTGATATATATTAGTGTTATATCAGTTCATCAATGAACAGATATTTTAATACTTGAAATGCTGTGATTCCATGATTGTTAGCCTTGTGGCCTTCTGAAGAGATGGGGCACAGTGGTCGGTCTGTTACGTATTTATTTTTGTTTCGTTTATAGTCACGTATTTATAGTGATATTTCACTCAATTAGGACCTGGTGCGATCAAGGGGCGACCAAATTTATATTAATTAACATTTTCATAAATGTATACTGATTGGTATGTTTAATTAATTGGAAATTCTTCTAAATTAGTTTTGAAACGCATTCCTTCTGCAACATCATTCACTCCCTTTCCTATTTATTTCCTTCCCATTCTTCTTTTGTTGCTAATGTTATGTACTGGTTTAATTTTTCCTATTTACTTGGCTTGCCACACCACGGTCAAATCTTACTTAACGTATATTAGTTAAATATACGATATATACCTATTCAGCAGCATTCAAACCGTTTAATAACACTTAAATTTTGCCTTTATTTCTTTTTAAACAAATATTTAATATATTTGTAGAAGTATTGATTTTTGTAGCATTGATTTCATGGTTCCAAATGTAACTAAAAGCCATGTTTGAGAGCTTAGAAAGTATTATACGGAATAATATTAATAGCTTATTAATCCATGTTTGAAATTACTGATTATTCGCTTTCTGTTCAATGCCAATACGATCCATATTCTGCCATCCAATTTATATTTCTGCAACGTAATGTAAAAGTTGTACTCTAGAAATTTTATTCATAACTCTTTTCTTCAAATAAACTGTTCTTCTCCTTCTTAAGGGATTTAAATGTATTCTTTCAGTTAAACTAATATAAAGAATGACAGGATGTCTATAAATTTCTATGACATCTTAGGAAAATGCCTTCCTTTATCACGCTTGGTTTATATCACCGATGAAAAGGAAAGTTTCATAAAATATAATTGAAGCAGAGACACACCTCAGAGGCGTTTGAATATCACTCATGCACGCTAAAATGGGAAGGATGGAACGCAAGAACGGAAATTATAATGCATGCTCAGAGTTGTTCCCTTTTATCAAGTTATAAAAACCAGATCATTCTACCTTGAAAAAAAATATATTTTTTATTAACCCCATAATGAATACGCATTGCAAATAGATCACTTGGGATTTTGGTATGTAACAGTATCAGATAATAAACAATCAGCCATGAAACTGTTGCATGCATTTCGTTTTATGCTTGGAAAATGAATAACCAAAAATTATAATAGCCCTTGAATAGAATCATTATGTTTTTTACTCTTGTAATAAATATTGACATGAAATGCTAATAGAAGCAATATTATTCTCTCTTTCGACATTACTATATAACACTGCTCAACTCACCCAATGCTGTGACTTTTATAGATTGTTTTTAATAACTATTGTTATTAAAAACAATCAAAAGTAGTTGATATTCATTTATTCTAATAATTATTTAATTAATTCTTCTATTAGAATTAGTATCAGTATTAGCCATATACAAAGAATGCTTTTGCTGTCCCCAGAAAATAAAATAAAATAAATAAATAATAATAAAATACAAAATTAAAGAATAAAAATGATAAGAAAAATAAATAATATAATCATAATAAATAAATAAAATATATTATGTTTAGTGTAATGAATTTCTGTTGCCTTGAGCGCCATCTGATGGAAATTCGATCAACCTCATAATAGTTGTGATAATGAAATTTTTATAGACTTGTCTAAAATAACTGATATGTCAATAGGAGAAGATACGATTTAAATCTGAAAAATAGTATCGTGGAATTGGCGTTTTCTTCTAAATGGAAATAAAAATAGCTGTTTTGCGAAGGGAATGCTGGTCATAAACTTAAAATAGAAAAACAGACTATATGAGGTGGCTTGTCTAAAATACCAACTCGATTTTCGATTTCGTGCTCGAATTATTTCTACTTCGCAATTTGAATATTGTGTTTCATTTTTGTTTCGAACAGCAATGAATTTGGGTTATCACACAGACGAGCAGCTACAAACTGATATCTGTCAGTCTTTAAAAATAAAAGATTTAAAATGAAAGGAAAAATGAAATATATGTGTGGGGGTGAGCATTCGTGGAACACACATACTTTCTTTCATGTATACATAAATATAAACGAACGAATGCTCCTGTCGTAAATATTTAAACCAAAAATGGAGTTTTAGATTTGGATTGCATCCAGCAAAATTTTGTTAAATTGTATTTTACAAACATTTTACTACGCCATTATGAGGAAACGTGCACGCGAAAATGAATAACAAACGAATAACAAACTTTCACAATATCATAAAATAATGCTGTAAAAGACAAAAAATATTGGAATTTATTAAAAATTACACAATTATATTTTAAGTAAATTATAAATACTTAAAGCTTAATTTAAAACATTTAAAATTATTTGTATAAGTAAATATTTTTGATAAATATATGTGTATACATTAAGTACACAATCGACATTATTGTTTATTTAATTATTATATTTTAATTAATAAACGTAAGGTTTATTAATTAAAATAGAATTCTGGATTATAGAATGCCGGATTTTACATTCGGGAGGGTGTGGGGGGGGGAATTGACAGAGACTGGTGGACAATACGATAAATTATCTTCTACATATATCAACCAATAAATTCAAAGTAAATAAAGGGTTGGTTGTTTTCTATTTTTCAACTTTATTTTTAATACATGTATACAGAATAAATTTTCAATTATATGGGGTACAAATGGCATCGAAAAAACGCTTTCGATTTAACGGATATTCAGCAATAATGAATACCCTATCCATCCTTTCCCCTATTAGTCCACAAAATGGAAGGTTTACCATATTTCATATTAAAACATAAATAAATAAAAAGTGTATGTTGTAGTAGTAATAGCAAATGATGCAAGAAAGCAAGTTTATATAGCATCAGCAAAAAGCAAAAAAAAAAAAAATCACATGTGTACCCTGTACGCACGAAAGATGTTTTATCTGCAAACATCTTTGAGAACACCTACTAAATTTCGAACAGCTAAAACGAAATCGTGAACAATTTATGCTCACGCCCGCTACTTACTTTACCGAATCAACGTTTGGAAGACATTAGGCCAATAGCCTAATTACCCATTTTATTGTAGCTATTTGTTGAATTTATGATATTGTAGACAAAAAAAGATCAATGGAGTTGTCGTCTAGAGTGAAGAGGAATGATTCTGAAGCGACCACAAAGAGCTCCATAATTTTGACGGTGAAAGGCAATGTGATTTCGATAGCGTAAGAATTTAATTTGAATTCTCTCAAGTCTGTGAGAAAGATATTCCTGTTGTGGAGACCAGATAATATCACAATAATCAAAAATGGGAAGTATAAGCTGCTTGTAGTGAAGAATTATAATTTTGTCACTCTTGAAAACAGAGGAAGAACGCTTCATTAATCCAAGAAGTTTAGAAGTGTGAGATATTACGTGATCAACGTGGGAAGAGGGATGAAGGGGTCGAAATAGGACACCTAAATCCTTGAATGTATCAGTAATTGCAATTAAAGAGTTTCCAATATAATAATCAGTAAGGACGGAGCGCCTACTACACGATTCGAGCGAAAGCGACATAATTTACATTTTAGCAGGTTCAGAAACAAGTTATCTTTATTGAGCCAGAGTGAGAGGGAATCAAGACAGGACTGGAGTTCATCTCTGTCAGTTGAAGAACGAATAACTTTGTAAAGTTTAATATCATCTGCATAGAGTTGCAACTCAACATTAACAGACTGAAATAAGGTTGACAGATCATTACTATAAACAATAAAGAAGAGCGGACCCAATGGTGAGCCTTGAGGAACACCTTGCGAAACAGTAAACGGAGTTGATGAAGTACCATCAATTATTACAGATATTTTAAAATTTCTAAGCAGTGAATCAAGCAAATTTAGTAAAGGATCGTAGACCATAAGATGACAGCTTGAACAGCAAAAGATTGATGTGAACAGAGTCAAATGAATGTGAAATATCAAGGAAAAGCGAATCAATTTGATTTCCTTTGTTCAAATTAGTTTGTAGGAAATGAGAAAATAGGGCAAGATTTGAAACAGTTGATTTTCTGGGAAGAAAAGCATACTTTTCTTCCCAGATTATTGATAAAAGGGCGAAGATGGAACTAAGATATTTATAAAGTAGGAGTTCAAAAATTTTCTAAATTGTATTCAGTATAGTAACAGGTCGGTAGTTATTAGGCTTGGCTTTATCACCATGCTTTTTATAAATCGTGATGATATAAGCCTCTTTGAACAGTAACAGCCATGAAGAAGACAGTAATTGAAAAGATTTGTAAAAACTGGAGCTAAAGACGAACTACTTTTCTTGAAGAAAAGAGCAGAGAGGGTATCGGGACAGACCAGGAGAGGTTAAATCTTTAAGCTGAGAAATGGCTGACTGGACGTCATCAGTTGTGAGACCTAATCTATCAAAACTGTCATTACTATTATATTCAAACGGATAACACGAAATAGAACGTCGCTGTTCGGAAGAACAGCGATTGAAATGTGTAAGACAATGTGTCAAGACAACGACGAAGGTGACCCTGACGAAGCGTACGGTAATGACCTGCATAGCCTTGTAAAGCGACTGCAAGAAGAAGACCCCTTTCGAAACTTTTACAATCATCCAAACAGCGACATGAATGAGGATCTAAAGCTCACCACGCTCAACCACTCAGTGCAATTGCAAAGAAACCCGAAAACTTGATGACCAACGAGGACTTCTGCAACTTAATGAGAATGGTCATTGATAGGCAAAAGATTCTACTCAAACATGTGATTGGAGTCTGTTATCTCCCAATCGCGAACCGATTCAAATATTCTTGACCGGCCCAGCTGGTTGCGGAAAAACATTTATGATTCGCCTCTTGATGGAAATATACAACTGTTTCAATACAGACGGGTACAGTAACGTCTATATTACATACGCTTCAACTGGTACGGCAGAAGGGCATGTAACGTAATGATCTTGGATATGCTCAGAGCTGGTTTATGCCAGCTCTGAGCACATCCAAGATCGCTGCCCTCAAGATATCCATTTCTCTGGTTACCAAAAGGTTTCTACCACGGGTGGCAATGGTTAGCCCAAAGCCACCTAAGTGGTATGCCCGAAATCATAAACCTTTTTCTGCAACCAGCTGGCTTATGCCATCTCTGAGCACATCCAAGATGTGCTCAGACCATCCTTGTTCTGCAACCATCCTGCAAACATCCTTGTTCAACTTAAAGTTATGCTCACTCGTGTGTGTAGCCTCAGCAAGTGGCAGAATACCATTAACATTCAGCTTACTCAATCCAGTCAAGGCTTTAAACACCTCAATCAGATCTCCCTACAAGTGCCTTGTCTCCAGATATTGAAATATGCAGAACTCAATCGTCTCTTGGTAAGAGCACCCTTTTGTTCCCTTCACCAATCTGGTTGCCCTTCTCTGTACTCGCTCAAGCAACTCTACATCCTTCCTAAAGTGAGGCCTCCAGACCTGTATACAATACTCAAGATGCGGCCTAACCATGGCCTTATACAAAGGGATAATCACCTCCTTATCCCTGCTACAAAAGTTTTTGTATATCATTGACAGAAAAATTATATTTTAATCTTTAATTCAAAAACTATAATTCACTGATCTTATAATTTTTAGGCTTGTTATTTCTAATAATTAGACTTCTTCCTTAACATTACTTGCATTTTTAAATTTAAATTATCTTTCTGTGTTTCTCATATAATCTCGAATTCTCTTTACCACTTCTTCCCTTAGAAACATTAACCGAAGATGACCTCATATGAGTTGTTGTTGAGAACAAAACCGAATTTATTTAGCGTCAATATAAATACCTGTAAGCATTGTGGGTGTTTCCAAGCTGAGCTTAATTCGCAATTAGAAGGGGTGACATTCTAGGTTATGCTACAAATGGAACAATAAATCACTGGCGAGTTAAATATCCATAAATTAATATAGGGTACATCAGCGCAGCGCAGTAATATATGATTCGAAGTGTAATTGACTGCACAGTAAACTAACTACAGATAGGCATGCTTAATTACCTCTCCAACCATCCATCAACATCAGTGGATGATGCTTCGGCAAACTTCTCATCAATGATGTACAACGAATGCGTACTTTCTGTGGTAATCAACTTATTTTTTTCCCCTCTTTGATGAACATTCTTTAAGATAAAGATCTCAACATATGTGACGAAATGTAAGGATATTATCTTTCATAGTTACAATATTCGAATTTTTATATTGATAATAACATTTTTTATAATACTATTTTAATAACAGTTTGAAAAATTTGAAATAAGTTTTAAATATAAAAATATAATTAAATTTCTTTAAATTTTTAATTCGCCATAATTATTCCATAGCAGTGTTGTTGATCTTATTTCCTCTCAAAATATAATCTTTTTGAGATTATATTTTGAGCGACTTCCTAATGCAGACCCGTTTCTTTTTTTGATCTCCTGCGACATAAAACTTCTTTACCTAATTATTTCAACGTCATCAGTTGCCTCTATTGTTCTTCCAACCCTGCAAATGATTTACAACTTTTTGAGTTTCTTTACTTCAAACTCAGCCGTATCCAAACTAGCTTTTCTAATAGTGGGGTAATGTTCATAACTCTAGCTGACTTCAATTTTCTAATTGTGAGGACTTAGTTGGTAGAGATGCTGAGTCCATTTATCCTCTAGAATATCAGACAATCCTAAGCACACACCAATGCCTTTATCGTCTTCCTCATCAACAACTCTTCAAAATACACACTATTAGCGCCCCTCCTATGAACCTCAGATCACAACTTGATGATGGTCTCTTCTCCAATGGAGATTCTCCCTCATGGCTATTCTCAGTCTCGTGTCGTTTGATATCAGAAGAATGGGATGATCTGCTTGATTTCTAGTCCACTTTTCCTTGGTTGGATTGCTGTTTAAAACCATTCGAAACTAATGTTTGCTAAAAATCCTTCCAGTGAAATTATTCTTGTAGGGATGAATTCCTTTATAAATGGAGTGTAGAGCAATTGGCTTGTGTCCAAAACTTCAGCTTCATTTCTGCATGCACTGAAGCCCGAAAGAATTGTGAATCGATCTAAACTAGATTTTGAACAGGCTCAAATTACGCAGGTTGTTTCTTGTCCAAATGGTAGTAGAATCTTCTGGTCTCCGGCCAAAGCTATTGGCCAGAGACCAGCAGTCTCGATATTCAGAGATGTTTCTATCGATCTATACTTCCACCTCCGTAATAGCTTCATGGGTCTATTGCATCCACTTTTAAAGGTAAAGCTGACTTACTAGCATCTTAATTTCTCTATTAACTCTTGCATCGATGAACAATGATATGTAAGTTTACAAGACGAATATTGATCCAGCAGACTATTAATCTCTAACCCAGAAGAAATACAACAGTAAACAGACCATATCTCACTGGAAGATATTATGCTGATATTCTAAAAGGTCATCATAGACGGAAAGACCAAGTTTGAACTCAGTTCTTTTCCACCTGGAAAAGAACTCAGAATTATCGGTCTCGTGACTTTCTGTGGTATCAGTTTCTTAAACTAACATCTGTGCCTCAACTATGAGGACTTTCCACCTAGGAGTGATCTCATCGACCGGCGCTGCATATGTAGTGAGGGCACGGGTATAGTGTATAGTGTATTCGTGTCTAACGGCACCAGGGATTCCTCCCACCTCCGAGTTGCTTTCATTGTAGGTGTACCAGTTCACTGTAAACGCCAGAGATTTAAAAGCGTATGGATTTTGTAAGTGTAGTGTTATGTATCGCTGTTCTTCTGGCCATTTAGCCGCTAGACCCCTGCTGGGGCCCCTGTTAGTTCGTCAGTAGAAAGCCCGTGCAATGGGGAAAGGGAAGGACCTGACGGAGTTAAAACGAGGAATGATTTGCGGCGCTAGGAAGGCGCAGCCAGCATTTCAGCAACCGCTGGCATTATCGGCTGTTCGAGGGCCGACGTAGTGAAGGAGGAAATGGTCCGAAGCGAAACACACAACCACCCGAACGTGCCGGTACGGGGAGACCACCACTGGTTGACAGTCGAAGTGAACGGCGGTTAGCACGTGCTGGGACAACAGACGACTCACGATCCCCCAATTAACAGCAGACTATAGCCAGGGTGCACAGAGAAAGGTTTCCGAGAATACCATCCAGCGGACTCTCTTGTGGATAAGTCTACGGAGTAGTCGACTTGTTCATGTATCCTTGTTGACAGACCGTCATTAATACTTCCTCCTGCGCTGGGCATGGAAGCACTATTCCTGGACATTGGATGACTGGAAAAGCGTCACTTGGTGTTATGAATCAAGGTTTAAATTCCGCCATGCCGTTGGACGGGTTCGTATTCGACGGCGAGCAAGTGAATATCTGCAACATTTGACGAAAACAGGCGGGTGGCTGTAGTATCATGGTTTGGGGTATATTTTCATGGACGGAATATCGGGGTATCATTGTTAACCCTCAGGCTGATCCCAAAAATGAACGAACCCGATGCTAGAATTTGTTAGTCAACACCTGGCAGAATAGATGGAATTCTATTGAAAAAGGAGCCATTACAAAAAAAATTCGTTTCTGACGTAACTACACTACTTTCACCATCCACCAGAAAATAGTTTTTCACTCTCACTGTTTATTTCCTACATGCTAACTGGACATGGTTCTTTTAACGCAAAACTTCTTTACCAATTCAGAATTTCTAATACGGTCTCCTGTCGATGTGGGCTGCCGGAAGATTCTTCTCACGTCCTTTTTGAATGCTCCATTTACGAAGACCTAAGATTGGCTCTTAAGGCAACAGTTCCAAACTTGTCTCCTGGATGTGAGGAGATACTCATATCTATCAATAAATTTCCAGGCCCTTCACACCTTCTGCAATGCTGCTTTTAATCGCAGGAAGACTTTCACCTCAATGTCAATGCAAGCAATCAAATCAAAAACACATCATAAATGATAATACAGCCTGTTGCCTCGTCTGTAATCCTGATGACGTCATATACAAAATTGTTGTGGTTTTCAAGAACACGCAAAGGTTTTAACAAATGCTGCACTTTTTCTGGCTCATCCTTTATCAAGAATCCATCCCCTGCTCAGTGATACCGTCATCAACCAGTGACTTCTAATACCACTCCAGTTTAACAGAACAGATTTATATCTGGAACTTGTTCCTGCCTTGCAGCTCTTGTTTTAGGGTGACATTGCTATCGCTGTTTGACTGTACACCTTTTCTCTTTGTAGACTACTTTGGGCAGCACTGGATAAAGATGTGGACAAAGACATGGATAAAGACATTTATTTTTAATTTTAATTTTTTTTTCTTCATTTATTCGTCTTCTGCTGTCCTGTCTCCTGGGAATGATGTGTGTGTGTGGTGCGTGCGCGCTGTTGCCGGCTTGCTGGCACGGGGTTCTTTTGAATGATTCCAAACTCGTTTTGGATTGGACATTCAGTGCGTGACTGTTGAGGTGGGCCATGGCTCATGCGTAGTTGTGGCTGGCCTACCTCCCCGTGTTCTAGACGGACACTGGGCAGGCTTTCCAGGTGATCGCCTGCCTGGTTACAAAACGGCCAGAAACAACACACACACACACACCCACACACTGCACAAACAATTACACACATTTCTGGCCTTTTACAGTGCTCTGTAATCATCACAGTGTACAAAGGCGGAGTTGAACTTTCGTTCAGGTGCCGTCCTACATAAGATACTATACATTTCTAAATGGAAATCACTGATCCCTCCCTCAACACCACTGAACACATCCTCACCGCCAGATTCCACCTCAGCATTGTCTGGGACAAGTTTTATTCTGCATGGTGACTGTGTATTCAGATGGCACTGGACTCTTTCAACAAGACAACACCCGTCACAAAACCCACATTGTGCCGAAATGGTTCGAGGATTATATCCAAGCATTTCGTGTGCTCCCCTGGCTTCCAAATTCCCCCGACATTAATCCCATCGAAAATTTGTGAGATGCGGTGGAACGCAGTATTCCCCAGTCCGCGCCATTTCTTCGCTCCATTGCCTAACTCCGGAACGTTCTTCTGTCCATCTGGTCCAGGATACCGGAAGACACCTTGCGCAATCTTGTGGAGTCGATGCTATGCCAAATAGGTAGTCATAATGTTTTGGCTCATGAGTATAGTCGTTAAGAGAAAATATACAAGGAAAAATCCATCAGGGTATTATAAATTTCCTGGAACTGTATTGTGGAATCGAGGAATCCATGAACAAGACCTGATACTAATGTGCTATTAATATAGTCCTTGAAGTTTTGCAACAGGATTACTCCTACAAATAAATGAATATCATGCAAAGGAAAATATTTAGGTGTAGTTGTTGCGGACCCCAGGGTTCACCTTATTAGCCGCTTTTATACTTCTTGTGCAAAATCCAATAATGTGCGTATAGTGTTTTGTGTGCAAATTTTGTGCTCTGTTCTGTTGTGTGACCGGCGCCGGACATCTTACCAAAAATCCCATCCTGGTTTCAGGATCAGCAAACAAAGAAAGCTCGTCAGGGAAATTCCTGTCTTCTTTGAGGAAAGAGTCCAAAGATCATGGACCAAATTTCACCCCATCACATTCCATTAATAGGGCAAGATTCAGTATTAACAAATATATACACTATGTACAATCAATAACAAGTCCAACTTGGCTTCATCAGTTCACCAAACAAATCAATATCAAACAGTAAAAAACATACTAATTTGGCTCTATGGGAGAAGCTAATGTAATATCGAAAGTAATTTTGCTTTTTAATGAATAAATATTAGAAAGCCCAAAAAAATAGCAATTTTTTATTCAATAAACCACGTTTCGCTTATGAGTATTGACAGCTGAAATTTCCCTCTGTGGAAAATATATTTTTTTTCTCATACATCACGATGTATTTAACTTTCATGGCAGAAATCGTGATTTATTTATTCTTACAGAACGGTTTCCACTTCGCTATCCATATAGCTGGTTCGTGTGTCACAATAAGGATCCATACATTTTCTACATGCTTTGCCCTCTAAACAAGATCCTTCAGGTGTGAAGAAACTGGAATGAGTATTACCGAACTTTAGGAAAATGTGCTGTCAGTTGTAAAAACTCAATTTAGGAATTTGAAGTGAAGGGTGGACAATACTTTCCAGTCAAACATTTCAATCGTTCAAAAACCTTGGATGGAGAGAAACATTCTACGTTGTGGAACTGTAGAGATCTAAGCTTGTTCTCAACAGTGTTGAAGAAGAATTGTTAGATTTCAGAGCTGTGAAACGTTGAAAAAAGTTGACAGTTCTTTGATTCAAACTTTTTAAACAAAGTCTGATCACTTCACAAATATAAGTCAAAAGATGTTATTCATGGTACTCAATTTGCAACCAAACTGAAGGTTTCTTTGACTTTAGAGTTGTTTTTTCTGTAGAATAACCTCTAGGAAACTCTTTATTAACTTCATCAAAGTGAGAAGTTCTAATCAACATCAGATTAGAAAGTATCCAAACGAACAAAAGTGTCCAAAGACTAAATCTCTTACCATATCAGCATATCCCATATTCACGAGAGGTATGCTGCCATTTCCACTATAGATCCCAATTATCAGTGCCGCCTTACCGTGGCCCCTGGCCAGCGTGGGAAGAGCACCAACACAGGCGCTCCCACATAGGGATCCTCTCCCTATGTCCTTTCATTCCTACCAACTGGGTTGGTTGATCTCTCACTCCCCCCACCCCTTCCTCCCAACCTGGGTGGCATCCTCCCCCTACCTTGGACTGGTGGGTTTCCCACCGCCAACTATCATATCCCACCACCAGAGCAGGATTGGCATCCTGACCTGGGGGCCCCCTTTCACTCAGGCGGACACCTTCACTATTGCCCCCCTCTGTCCTTCTACCGCTTTATAATCTGTGTGACTATTTCATGACTGTATGAAGCCGAAGTCAGTGATGAATTAGGCTGACTGAAGTAATATTCGTTACAATATGCGATTTAATAATCAAAACAGAAATAAAGGAATAAAAAAAGCATTTATAATTCGTTACTTCTTTTGATTAATGCAATATTCTCCAAATTACACATTATAACAAAGGTTCCCAACCTTTTATGCCTTGAGCCCCCTTAAGAGTTTTCATAAATTTCACCAGGGCCCCCAAATTCCAGAACAAATGAAGTGCAAAAAATAGATTTGAAATAAAATTTAACTGTAAATATACATACTTTTATAAATTAATAATATGGTCCGATACATTTAATTGAAATTTAAAAAAAAAGAATTCAGAAATTAAAAAAAAAAGAATAAAATACGAATAATAGAAATAAATAAAAAAACGTTTCGTACCTGAATTAGTGGTTTCTCCATATTTCATGAAAACATGAAACCTCCTCCAAAAAGCCAATTGTGCCCAATAAGGGTCGCTCCACACTTTGAGAGCCTCTGCATTATAATGATTGTCATGGTTAGTATGTGTGTTGAACGCCAAAGCAACTAAGGCTGTAAGGCTTCAGCATATTGTGCCTGAATTCCGTGTACAATTCGGCCACTTTGCTGTTCACTGGACGAAACACCCGAGTTTCCAGAGGGGGAGAACCATGCAACCCTCGCCTGGGACTGACTAACTAACTCAGCCACTGATACTCGCCTGTCCCACTGCCCTAGCCTGCTTCCACTTCTGCCCCAGATCTTACTCGCTTACATCTTCATTATATCTTCTTCTTCTCTCTGCAGTCTGTATATACGACCTTAATCCTTCATCAATAACTCCCGCTTTTATCTTCTTCGTTTAAGATTTCAGCAAGCTCAGCGTTCCTTCCAGCCAACAAACCAATGTTCCAAGATGCCAGAGATCTTAGATGGAAGGAGTAGGGTTTCCTCTCCAGTAATATTCATTCTCGGATGAAAATAATCAGCTAATTAAAAACTTGCAGCTATTGTCAAATGGAGAAAGTAAAAAAAAAGGACTTTTGGTTATTTTTTTTTCCATATAATGCAAATCTTGTCCATAATCTGCGCCATCATTTTTGATATACTGTATATATGCAAATTAGTTTTACTGAAGGCGATAATATTTCAGCGTAAGTTCCCGTTTTTTAATGTAAGAAACTACATTAAAAATAGGGAACTACTCAGTAGAAATCAGCAATTGTATCAAAGTAATGTTCAACTCTCCATGGATAAACAGATATTAATGAGAAGCATGGCTCCGGGAACTTGGAAGATTTAAGCTTCTCTTTAATTATTTATGCCACAGCGTTTTCTCAAGACGCGTTTGTTTTATTTCATTTAAATTTTGTCCGCTTTCCTCCCCACCCCCTTTATTTTTCGCTAGTTCATTTTAGATAATCACCCTTCAGCAATATTTCTGTTTAATGATTTCTTAATCACCATAGCAACCATTTTCCGAGATGAATTTTTTTTTATCGAAATATTTCTCGATAATTTACAGTGTCAACGCTAAAGAACAAGAGGGATTGCTAGAAAATATTAATAAATCGAAGGACGTTAAAGGTTTCTTTCTCATCGGTAGCTTCATCTAGTCTAGTCTGATGCCGAGATATTAGAGATCCAGAGCCACGTGAAAAACTGAATTAATTAAAGAAGCACCCCTATTGCAAAAAATAAGAATAAAAAAAAATCTTTATTCGCTCACTCGGCAGTAATGAACACAATGCTGAGATTGAAATCGCATCAGAATAAAATGATGTCTGTGTTAGAAGCGAGTGATTAAGCTTAAAAAATCGGATGATGTGTCTTTTTTGTTGATTACTTCAATTCTATTTATGGGAACTTTGAAGGAGACCCATGCCAACAGGAGCGTCTTTCAGCAATTTCGTGCACGTGACAGGGGGTTTAATAAACTGCCCAGATTTCTATTTTAACATGTGACTACTAAATTATTAAATGCGCGAACCAAATTCACTGCAATTTGATGAATAAAATTTGATTTAAATCCTCCAGTCAAAAAATTAAGAAATGCAATCTTTAAAAAGAAAGATGTCTAAATAAATTTGTGTTTACTTCTATTAAAAATTAATAGAATTAATCTACAATTCATTAAAACCAATGAATATTTAGTATAAAAATGTATTTTATAAATAAATAAGTGGATGGCAGTGGTAGTACCAATACAAATTCAATATAAATGAAATAAGTGAACTCTTTAAAATCAGTCCTCTAAAATCCGCATCCATGGTTGCAGATTTTAGAGAGGAGTGCGTATTAGTGGAGTATTAGTATTAATAATTACCATATGGTACAAGGAAGCCTAAGGCTTATGCTGCCCGATTAAAAAAAAAAGGAAAAAAAAGCGTAAAATAATAATAGTAAAAAAATTAATAAAAGAAAAGGAAATAGACAACCTATGCGTTTTCCTCCTCCCGTATCCAGCTGACTTTTGAATTTCCCCAGACTGTCAGCCTCTACCACCCATGTAGTAACTTATTCCATTAATTTATAACTCGCTGGCTAAAATAAAACTTCCTGCAATCCAGTCTAAACTACCTCCCCGTAACTTGAAATTATGACCCCTTGTTCTAGAACCATTGAAAATTTCGTCCTTGTTCATTTTGCTTATGCCTCTCAAAGCCTTAACCACCTCAAACGAGTCTCCTCTAAGGTGCCCAGTTTCCAAGCAGTGCAACCAACATATTCGAAGTCTTTCCTCATATGGACGCCCTTTTGCCGATCTCACCAGGCGAGTTACCCGTCTTTGAACTTTTCAAGAAGCTCAATGTCTTTCTTTAGGTGCGGTCTCCATACTTAAACACAGTATGCCAAGTGTGGTCTAACAGTAGCCTTATATAATGGTATTATGACGTCCTTATCTCTACTAGAAAATGTTCGATAAATCATCGATAGGACACCATGGGCCTTCCTTGAAACCTGTCTACAGTGCTCAGAGAACTTCATGTCTGTCTGACCGTAACGTAATACCCAAATCCCTTTCCTCTACTACTGGTTTTAGTTCAATTCCACCAAGTGCATAAGTTATTTTGGGGTTACTGTTCCCCAGACCTTGCACTTTGCTAGATTAAAGCATAGCTGCCACTTTTCTGACCATCCCTGAAGTCTATCTAAAGAAGCTCTGCTTGACGGTGATCATCAACTACTCTACCAATCTTTAGATCATCTGCAAATTTAGACATCACGCCTTACATCCCTTCATCGATGTCATTTAAGTAAGAAAATCAAAAATAACAGTGGTCCCAATACTAATCCCTGTGGAACCCCACTTCTTACATTAACCCTTGCCCAAAATGAATATTAAGCACAAACAACGAACTTATTTACATCTATAACCATTTATAATGATTACTTTCTCCTTTCATCTGTTTTTGCGACTAGAAGGAACTGGGTGGATAATGCACTGGCTTTAATTCTCACAGCAGGACCAACTTGCCCGTTGTAACGCGTTTCCATGGTAATTCACTACCTTTCAACAGATTCTTTTAACAATATTACAATTTTGAAACTCATTTCGTATACTGCGAGACAGCTCACATCGAACTTTTCCGAACCTTCGGAAAGGCCATGTTTGAAGGTAGTGCAATACCAGGGCAAATCGATGCAAAGACAAGCTGTTCTGCTGTGAGAATTAAGATAGTTGCATTATCTGTGAGGTTCGAAGCGTGCTTGCTGCAAAAACAGATGAAAGGACAATAAAGAAATGTTATTCTTTTATACATGGGTCCATAAAGACAAATGCAATCTTTGGTATGAGTGCAGTGTTGGATTGCGAAACTATTTTACCAAAAGGGGGTTTAGATAGCTAGATACTAAAAGCAAAGTTATTCTGACACCTTTCCTTTCTATTTAAAAGGAAAAATAGTAAAAATAAATTTCACTTTGTAGAAGAAAGAAAGGATGCAGTTACACATAGTTTTCATGGTGTGCAAACGTCATCAGTGCTGTGGTTAAATTAAGTTTTCCAGAATGGAGTTTATGGAATTAATTACAAAGAACTAATTCAACTATATTCATTGAGACTGACGGTGCATCACTGTCTAAAATGTCCTGGTACGTTTTGATATTCATATCTGCATTGATTTCATTAGAAGGACTCAAAACCAGTATGCTACGAATACCACACGCACCCACCGCACTAAACCTCACTGTTGGAACAACAAAATCATATCCGTTGCATCCCACAGTGTGCTATTTATCCTCTCACTTGTATTTATAATTATATTTCACCAGGCATATACGCTACCCGGGCTCAAATAGAGGAGGAGAATAAGTAGGGCCATTTGGCCTGGGCTCGGACCCAGAGAGCCTCCTTTTGGAGGCTCTCTGGGTTTTTAATCCAAAAAACATGATATGAAAGTGATTGAAAAAAAAGTTTCAATATCCCATCAAGTTTAGATATTGAACGATTTTGGAGAAATTGAAAGACCGCATATCGACTCATTAAAATTCGATTATACATAATGATAATTATTTTAATAGGAAGTTGGCAAGTAAATCTATGACATCAAAGTCTTCTTTGGGCTCTTTACTCTTGAAATGTCTAACGGCTTCGTTGGGAAAAACTTCTCGAGCGAATTCTGGATTGTCATACCTTTTTAACTAAACAGGGGTTAGCATTTTTTGATTCCAAACAGCATATTGGAGATCCTCAGAATGAAATTTTTCTTGGAGTCATAGAGTTGCTTAGTAAGTACAATTCAATTTTATGCGCTTGTGTGAAAATAGTTCGAGAATCATATAGGAAAATCGCAAATGTCTCCAAGTTCACTATCTTTCCTCATTTATTCAAAATGAATTCATCGAAATTTGTGGATCATTTGTTCAAGAAAGAATTCTTGAGGAAATTCGAAGAACAAACGTCTCTCGTCATTCGATATGTGAAAAATAACCAATAATTCAAAGTTTTTGTTTGAGGAACAATTCACCGAGTTTAATTCTTTCACACAAAAGGAAGACAAGGAAATGGCTTTACGAATTCTAGAACTTCTCAGAAATTTTTAACTTGATTTCACTACATGTTGAGCAAGCATGCGATAATGGTGCTATTATGGCAGTATAATAGTACAAAGGGTTTTGCTTAAATGTAATTCTAGCTGCAGTTTTTTCAAGCTTCTGCAACCACACTTTCACTTTTAATCTTGAAGGAGTTGACAATGTTGAGACATTGCAGCTCCAGCTCCTTGTACTGCTGGCTTTCCTAAACGGAGTTCCTGGTAACGACAGACTCTGAGCAGATGTAGCTCTTTGCGATGAAGTTTGGACTTTGTCTCATATTTAATTATATTTATTTTTATGTTATTTGATTATTTTCAGTTTTTTTTCATATGTATCTAACTTCTATTAACAGATGAACTTCTAGTAAGGATTTAACAGATGAGCAAATAAAAGCCTCAGCACAAAAATTACAACAAGAAGATACTAAAGAAATACGCACAGACTGGTTTTTGTGAAGAAATTTTACAGAACAAACTTTAGTTCAGAACTAACTCCAGCGAATTTTCTACAGAACATACTGGAAATTATTCTAATTGAGTTATTTCCAAGTTTGTCCTTAGCACTTAGAATATTTTTGAGTTCATTCGCTTCTGTTTCTTCCACAAAAAGAGGCTTTAGCATCATGAAGAGAGTGGAGAATTTTAACTGATCTACAATGTCTGAAGAAAGGTAAAATGGGTTATCAACTCTTCACATGAAGTTGAAGGATTGAGCGGGAAATAGATTTTTAAAATATAATAAAATAAAGCTGTAAAAGCATTTTTAAAATAACTTTAATTCCTTTCAAATTTCGATTAGGACAATGTTATTCAAATCGTCAAATTATGTCTCAAATAAACAAAATTATATGAAAATTGTGAAGAAGCATTAAAACCAGTATTATAAATAATTTCTGTTATGTAAATTAAAATTTCTTTTCATAAGTGGTGAAAAATAAGTTTTTATTTCTTTATTGATTTTATTCATCTATATTTATGGCTTTCGGAGCGGGATTGGCCCCACTTTTATGACTGACCTGAGCCCCACGCTCCTCTCTTAGGCCTTGACATTACCCTATGCAAGGTTTGAAGACATCATTGCAGTGGCCAGCACAAAGCGTAGATCTCAACCCAGTTGAATATCTTTAGATGGACTGAAACGCAGAATTTTGGCAGGCCCAAGACGCTCCTTTTCGTAAATGTAACTTTAAAGGACGGTTGAAGGAGAATACGCTTTCTTCTAGAAATGAAATCCAAGTATAATAAGCTTTCTCCTAAAAATTAGTAGAAAGTCTTACACTACGCATTGAAGCAGTCCTTGCTTAGGCCTAAGCAAGAGTGTTGCTAATGCATTTTCCCATAAACCTCCGGTTCACACTTCTCCATTCATGGGAAAATGCATTAGCAACACTCTTGTGTAGAAATGGACTATTTTTGTGACGCTGGTGAAGGATCAAAGTCGGGAACAGCTAATAAGATTGTAGTTTGCACACATAGCGATCAGTTTTTTGAATGTCTGAGAGGAAGAATGAGTTGGGGTCGAGATCTTTCCGACTTCCAACGTCGAACGTATGGACAGGGCGTGCAGGTTCCAGTGTCTCGACAGCAGCCAACATGGTTAAGTGCTCCCGTTCTGTGTTGTCACCAGTCTACTGTGACTGGCACCTAAGTTTCATTTTGTAGCCTCCTATTAACTGCCTGAGGATGAAATTCCACAGTCAGTTACGAAAAGAAGAAAAATGAAGAAAGAGGGATTTTATTATTTAAAAAAAAACATTGTAATTTACTTTTAACTACCCAATAAATTCAACTTAAATATATTATCAATATAAACGCCATCCTTTTCTAATTTCATCCAGAAACCTCTAAGTTAGTTTTGACCTAAAATATATTTATTTGTTAATATTTAGATATATATTTATTTAAAGATATTTATTGTCATTAGACTTGAATTTCTGTAGCTTGTAATTTTCAGGAAATACTTATGAAGGAAGGTTGTTCCAGAAAACGGAAGTTGAAAGAATAAATGAAGAATAAAAATTGGTTCTGTGAGTTTGAAGTTGGACAGTAAAAGGATCGAAGATAAGCATAGGAGCAGAAGAATTCTTTTTGCGAGAAATAAGACAGGTCTGAGTTTTGGAAGGATTGAAATCAAATAAGTTATCTTTGCCCCATTGAATAATTGCCTGGAGATCAGCATTTAAGGATTTGGCAGTGGATATTCGAGAAGTTGAAGCTATTTGTGCAAGACAAGGTTTCTCAAACTGCAAGGTGAAATGCAATGTGCAATCATCAGCAAAACTATAGATAGGATTTCCGGTAAATGGAAAAAGGTCATTAATATACAAGAGGAAAAGAATGGGAGAAAGAACTGAACTTGGGAAACACTAGCATTAGTGGAGAAGTTAAAAGACAGAGATCCGTCTGCCATCACCCGCAGTGAGCGGTCAAAGAGAAAACTGGATACCCAATTACAAAATACAGTTGGCAAACCATAAGATGGAAGCTTATTTAGAAGACCTTTATGCTAAACACGATCAAAAGCCTTTGAAATGTCAAGAGCAATTGTTTGAGTTTCACCAAACTTTTCCATTGATGTTCATAGATGGGTAACAAAGCTAGAATATCACCAAAAGATCGATACTGCTGGAATCCATACTGGTAGTCATTGATGAGATGGAAGTTTTCTAGATAGTTTAAGAGTTGGCGGGTAATTGATTTCTCCATTACTTTAGAAAGGGTAGAAGTACTTGAAATGGGACAATAATTGAATGGGAGGGATTTGTCACCCTTTTTAGGAACTGGCTGCATATGAGCAAATTTCCAAGCACAAGGAAAAACACATTTGGAATTAGTCACTCATTTCTAATGCAGGACTCCGGAATGTTGGATGAAAAATTTACACTCACTGGCCAAAAAAATTATAAACCTTTATTCGGTATGTAGTGATGTAGGTTTGCGAGGGAGTGTTGCTCAGGATTTTACCATTCTTTCATCAGGATATTTGTCAGCTACTACATTATGGTCGGTACAGAACTAGGAAGCCGAATTACCTTTTCCAACATATCCCAGACATTCTCAGTTGGAATCAGATCTGGAGAATTGAGCGGCCGGAGTAGACGTTGGAAATCCATTCCTCGAACCATTCAGATACAATTTTTGCAATGTGAGTATTTGTGTTGTTGCCTTGAAAGGATCCATCGCAATCCAAATAAAACGAAGGGCGGAGTTGGACCAATACGATAGAAAGATATAAATTAAAGGTAACATAACCTTCTAACGGTATGAGCAAATCCACTCCGTACCAACAGAACATACCAATACCATGATACCACCTCCAGCCACTTGCGTAGTGGCCACGAGGCAGTCTGGATGTATGCCTTCATGAGGTTCACGCCACACTTTCATCCTACCAATTGCAAAAGTTTTCTAATTTTTTGGGCAGTGAGTGTATAACTGAAGTAAAACTGTACCCAGGATGATTTCGAGATTCCTTTCTGAATCACCAATAAGGACAGTAGACGCGAGTTTCTCTCTCACCCTAGTAGGCAGTGAAAGTTATTTTTTTTTTTTGTATAAAGAGAAAATTTATTTTTATTTATGTTATAATAAGCTGTACAGAATCAAGAAATTTATTATTTTCAGAAAATGATTAGCGCCACATAGTGAGATAATACTTTATATACAGGGTGTTTCAGTTAAACGTTTCAGAACTTCTAAGAGGGGTAGGGTACATCCTGACAACTCGAAATCATATAGCAATGTGGGGTCGGAAATGCTTTCCTGAAGCGGTGTTGTACACAGAAGCACCATAAAGAAAAGAGACCGTAAGTGAGAAATCGTTTTAATAATACATGAAAAGAAGCAAAAGGTACACGGATTAAAGTAAGTGTTCGAAGTTTCTTCCACGGGCTACAATGCACGCCTCACATCTAAGACGCACGGACATCCGAACATTCTGGAATACTCCAGGCGAATTTCGAATTTCTTCGGCAGCTACTGCGATTCTTGCAACCAGCTCCTCAGCATTGTCAACAGGGGTGTCATAAACTAGCGATTTCATATGACCCCAGAAATAAAAATCAAGACATGATAGGTCGGGTGACCGAGCAGGCCAACGCACGGGACCACCACGTCCGATCCACTGTTGACCAAATGTGACATCCAGGTAGTTACGAACATCTCCGCTATAATGGGCAGGGGCTCCATCGTGTTGGAACCACATTGTCTGTTGCGTCGATGCAGAAATCTGTTCATCTCTCAAAAGTTGTGGCAATACTTGCTGCAGAAAGATCAAGTAGATAGGTCCGGTTAGACGACACGGTAACAGGTAAGGTCCGATGAGGTGATCTCCCATAATACCGGCCCATACATTGACCGAAAATCGAATCTGTGCTGCACGACGTCGTATTGCATGCGGGTTCTCGACCGCCCAGATATGGTCGTTATGCGTGTTGAAAATTCCTTCCCTTGTGAAGGATGCCTCATCGGAAAACAACACTTCAGCAGGAAAAAGGGGATTTGTAGCACATTTTCAAAGGTACCACTGTGCGAAAGCAATACGAGGTGCATAATCCTCCGGTTGCTTTGTCTGGACACGCTGCACGTGAAACGGATGCATGTCTTGTTCTCGGAGAATCCTCCAGACGCTGCGATGGGAAACCCCGACTGCGTTTGCTAGACTTCGTGTACTCGTTCTTGGATTCCCCTGTACATGCTGCAGCACATTCTGTTCGACGGCTGGAGTCCGTGCTGTTCTTACCCTGTCCCTGTCAGCTCTTTCAAATGAACCTCTCTCAGCTAACCTCTGGTGCAGTCTTGCAAAGAAATTATGAATGGGAATACGCCTCGTCGGATATCGTTCCGCATACAAACGCTGTGCGGCTGGCCAACTGCAATTTGCAGCCCCGTACGCCAAATGCATATCGGCTAACTCTGCGTTCGTGTAATCATCCATCCTACTAACTTGGCGTTCTTGTTCAAGAAATTCGAAATTCGCCTGGAGTATTCCAGAATGTTCGGATGTCCATGCGTCGGAGATGTGAGGTGTGCATTGTAGCCCGTGGAAGAAACTTCGAACACTTACTTTAATCCATGTACCTTTTGCTTCTTTTCATGTATTATTAAAACGATTTCTCACTTACGGTCTCTTTTCTTTATGGTGCTTCTGTGTACAACACCGCTTCAGGAAAGCATTTCCGACCCCACATTGCTATATGATTTCGAGTTGTCAGGATGTACCCTACCCCTCTTAGAAGTTCTGAAACGTTTAACTGAAACACCCTGTATATACAGTATATTCAGTGTTGTTGGTTGCTATCTGGAAGGAACCAGCAACACTTAAGAAAGAAAAATATTATAAATAATCTTTTCGATTAATTTTCTCAAAATGTTTCTGCCATGACTTTTCATCGAATCAGTGGATAAATAAAAATTTCGAGAAGTGCACCCTCTTCAATGCGGGATTTGAACCAGACATCGACTAAGCCACTTTTCGATTCTTAGGTTCTGGTTTTCGTGTTATCCAATCTGAAAAAGAAGACTACTTTAAATAAAGAATCGGTTCCGATTACTAGCACCATCTGGTGGTCGGTTTTGTGAAGTTCAATAAGTTTAGAGAAGTAGATTGAAACAGATGTCTCCAGCTGGTAGTTTTAATCGGGGGATCTGCATTACTGCGAGGTTAAACAATTTTCTTAAGTACTGCAAAAACCGGACGCAAAGTGCATCACTTAAAGATTGCAATTTCTTTATCTTGTTTTTTTTTTTTTTTTTTTTCTGATTGCGAGTTGGAGTTGTTATCTTTGCTGTGCGCGTGCTTTTCGCAGACATCAGTGCGATCAGACCCTGCATGATAAATAGGCGTTCCATAAATCATAAGCCAAACTGCAGCGGTGAATTCGGCAATGAAGCGGAAGCGGAATTTTTCTTTGTCTTTCTTTCTTCTTTCCTTTTCAGCTGACTGCTCTGCTTATCTCTTTCTATTGTCACACTCATATGTGGCCTGAATGGTCGTGATCCAAGCGAGGCTTCGTTTTTCGTCCTTTCTGTCTCTTCCCAGCATTGTAACACATTCCCTCCCATGCGTCGTGACTTGGGTTGAGAGAGGGAGAGAGAGAAGTATGTTCCTGTTACTACATTCATTCTTGCTTTCTGCATCTTTCTTACATCCCCACAGTTAAAGGATGATTAACCCTTTCCTTGTCTTTATATTTTACTTTCATTTTATCAACGGTCTTTTATTCTTTCGACTCCTTTCTCTTTCTTTCCAGTTTCTAGGCTTTATGTTTAAGTTTTTCTTACTCTCTTATTTTACTTTTTTTACTTTGTTATTTTTCAGTTTTTATCTATGACTGGATTTTCTTATTTATTTTACTACAAGTGTTTGGTGTATTTCACGCTCTCTCTCTCTCTCTCTCTCTCTGTGTCTTTATATCTGCTCCTCCTTTGCCTCGCCTTATTCGATCTGTATTCTTCTCTCCCCTTCCATTCTATTCTTCATTCTCTCTGTTTCTCCTTTGATTTTGTTCCCTCTTTCTCTATTTCATTCTTTCTCTTTTTCTCTTCTCTCTCTCTCTCTCTCTCTCTCTCTCTCTCTCTCTCTCTCTCTCTCTCTCTCTCATCCTTTATTTCTGCGTATCTATTTCATCTATCTCCGTATATGTCTCTTTGGTCCTTTACGTTCTATTTCTTTCCTCTTTTTCCCCTTTCTGATTCCACACATCTTCAACTAGCGTGTTTTTGCGCAATCCCTTTTCCCAGCCAGAATTTCCTGGTCTCTTCATTGTCCATCCGTTTTTATCGTCAAGGTTGTCTCCGCTGTTCATTCTTTGCTGCCACTTGGTGTTCTTCACAGGTCGTTGTGTTCCTGCCCCTAGCACTGATGTCCATACACAGTTCTTGCTATCATAGGCACAAGAATTGCGTTTGGACAATCACAGCTTGGAACCAATGTCTTCACTCCACTTCTCTCGAATCATCAACCGTGCGTTTCCACGTCTTCTTTTCTTAGAATCACTGTTAAGAGTCGCGTGCTACAATCAAATTTCCCGAATGAATAGAGAATACGTTTTCGGTATTTGTTCAGGTTACTGTTACAGCCGTCCGGTCAATCTCACTAGTGGAGGAAGAACGGCAGAAAAGGGGTCACTTACCCTGGTTGAGATGCATTCATTTATATTCAGCGTGGTCGGATTTCTCCACTTTGTGCAGCTTTCAATGCTTGCTGAAAAAACAAATTCTAACATAAACTGACATTTAATGAACTGCGTTTTTAGCCATTTGCATAGGCAAGCGGACGCTACGAAAAGATTTCTTTCTTTTCTTTTTTGTTTCTTCAGAAAAGCTTCTCAGGCGCCTAGCAACTGATGGATCAGATCACGTTACTCTGAAACTTCCTTGTTGTTGTTGTTGTTGTTTGGTTTTTAGGAGCATTAGCAACTAAGGCCATATTGCTCCGGGATATACGGTGGTCATTCCATGACCTTTCCGCATTCTCCATATTTGGTGGTGACGGGCTCGAACCCCGGTCTAATCAAGAAGCGTGTGCTACGCACTGCTGCTCCTTCCCACCTGGCTACGGAGGCGCCTGAAACTTCCTTGTGTTGTAACCAAAAGGTTCATAATACATGCCAATAATTTTAATGTTTTAATGCATTTAAAAATAGCCTTACAGAAAGCTGTAAAAAAGACTTTCCAAGTATCGAATTCATTCAGATGCCTCATTAATATGGATAGTGGTTTGATCTTTTTATTTCAAAAGAATTAAAATGTTCAAAGACAGAATGTCGAAATATCGCTTTGTCTTTAACAGCTTACAGCACCAAAGATTTAATTTTAGCAACAGATATTTATAATGTAATAATTTTACAATAATTTTATATTTCAAAAGGTATATCTCAGAATTGAAACTTTAGGGGGCGCTCTAATCGCCTCATGACGTAATAAAGTTGTACCAGTGACATTTCATGTACTGTATTATCTGGCAAAAGGGAATGGCATGAAATTTTTAAAATATTACTGTAATATTTACTAATTAATCAACACGAAGAAGAATTTTTATTAAGCATAAATAATTTCAAAAAATTCTAATTAAGAATTTCACAAAAACACTAAACGAAACCCATTTTGATAAGCAGTTTATTCTTCTGAAAGTTTTCGGTAATAAACGCTATTTGCATAGATCGATTCTAGGAAGGACACGCTACCCTTTGTCTAATTCATTAAAATCGATAATTGTAGTAAAAATTTGGCTCAATTAATTCGAATAATTATGTTAATTTAATGCAATGGTTAATTTAAGTAAGTTGTTTGAACAAATTGATCTGAGATTATGCGGCAAATATTGACACGAATGTATTTTGTATAAATTATTCCAATGTCAACACAATTACCAGAATAAAGTGTAGATCGAAATACAAGTGTGGAGATTTTCTAATTTTTCTACATAACTAAAATTAAATGAATTACACGCTTTTTTTTTTTTAAACATTGATTTTTCTTAAAATTAGTGAGTTAACTACAACACCGAATTCTAATTAAATATCAAAATTAAAAAGTAGTATATTCATTATTTCAATAACTAAACAATAAATTAACATATTTCGCAATTAATACTGTACTCTAGAAATAGTTTTGTAACTTTTTCAATATGCCACACACGATGCTTACATCCTGTAATCCTGCTAGATTAATCCTGTAATCTTGCTAGATTAATTAATCCTGTAATCCTGCTAGATTAATTAATGGTCATTTAGGATAGGAGTGAAGTGTTTTATTGAAACAATCTTTTCTCTCTAATCAAAATTATGGGTGATAAGTTGTTAGAACAATAGACTAATTTTATAGCGAAATTGTGAAGGATATTTAAAAATACTACAACAAGATGAAGCAGAGTCAGGAGTATAGGTTTTGTGTGGGTTAAGAGATTTCACAATAGATGGAAGACGTTAGAAGGGACGAGCGACCCTGTTGTCGGGTTTGTTTAAGGACTGATTCAAATGTGCCAAAAGTGATCTCAGATTTGAGAAATAATTGTTAACTAGGGAGTTAGCAGAACCTGACGAGAAACAGAGAAACTGTTAAATTGATTTTGACCTAAGATGTAAATATGAAGAAAGTGTGTTAAGGTGGTACTGAAAAATCTCACCGGTCCTGAACACCGACCCTGTCCATAAAAACAACAGTTGGTTTATGCGACTACTTTCCCAGTGCCTTAGATAGTTTAGTATGTAAATACACTACCCTACCATTAATATCCGGACACCTATCGTTGATAGTTGGTCACGTAAAGCACCACGTGTCAAAAACAACTATAAATTTACTCATAGGCCTTCGAGGAGACATAACACGACTATGAATGCAAGATCGATGGAATTAACAGACTTTCGGCGGGGAATGATAATAGGGTGTCACATAAGCAATCAGTCTATATATGACATTTCAACGGTACTGAAGATTCCCAAGTCAATGATTGGTGACGCGATCTGAAACTGGAAACGGCCTGGTGCTAAAAACTTCACAAATCGACCCGGAAAAACCTCTGAAGCTGAAGGAAAATGACAGGAGAGCCCTGGAAAAAAAAAAAACTGTTGGCTGGTAACACAGGCCGACGTTGTCGCAGCACACACAGGCCCTCAGTGAGGCGATTGGGACACATGTCAACACCAGTACAGTGTGTAGTAAGCTGCATGATATGGGTTACCATGGTCATGCAGCCGTCCACAAACCATTAATAACCCAGAATAATGCCACACTTTGACTAGTTTGGTTTAAGGCTCGCCGTTCTTGGACCATAGACCAATAGCATGCTGTGCCCATACCTGTATCAGTAGGACAATGCACCATGTCATACTGCTTTCATTGTGACCAACTGGTTTGAGGACATGAGTATCGAAAAGTTGGAAAAGGTGAATAATTGGATCATCGGGTGCATATGAGGAGAGAAAAAAAAAAAAAAAAAACATAGCTGAACTGGTCGCCGCTTGGAAAGCCAAATAGTGGAAAATACTTGAGGACATTTACAAAAAAAAAAAGCTGGTGGAGAGTGTTCCACAGAGTCTAGAGACTGTCATAAAAACTAAATATTTCAGCATACGTTATTAAATTTCCTGTAAATAACGCTTATTTTTAGACACGCAGGTGTCTGAATATTAATAGTCGGGCAGTGTATTGCATATCCTAAGTAAGCAATCTTATACTCATTATTTAAAAACCCGAGATATGTTTAAAGGTATTCTAATATTTCTTCATTAAGATATTTTTGTTGAATTTTATTTTATTTTGTTCTGTACAGTAGACTTAAGAAAAAGCAGTGTTTGAACTTCGTTACGTCAGTTTGAAATATGTCAGTAATTTCAAAAATTAAACAGACTTCCTCAAGTTTTTTTTTTAAATACTTTGCTCAACGCTAAATTATTTGAGCGACATTTAATAAATTACTCTTTCCTGTTTATTACACAGCCAGGAAAAGTTGCTCTCTCTTGTTAAGCGATAACAATTTTTATTTTGTTGTTTTTTTCTGGGGAAATATTTTTATTGTTCTGAACGTAAGAGAAAAATAATTAATTAGTCGTTAAGCCTATTTCCTTGTTTAAGGGCGAAGTTGAGCGGACTACTGCAGTAAATTTTGACCAGCGATATCTTGAAATATGTGACATTGTAAATTACTCATAAGTATTATGAATGTAGCAACTAAGGAAAGTCTTTAACGGGGAGAAAGTACTTCATAATTAACATTATGCAGCAAACAGTAATAAAGCAAAGTAGTTTATGGTGGCTATTATCACAGGAAATGTTAGCACAAAGGAGATTTAATTGTTACCATAAATCTACAGGTGTTTGTGTCGGAATGAGTAAGATTCAACTTTCTCCACTCATCCTCTTAACTAACTCTTCTTCAAATTTCTTCTTTGGCTTTATTTCGACAGACACAAAAGCAATAAACCGGATAAGTAAGCCCCAGTGAATGAAAAATGGTTTGGATGGAAGACACTCATTTATTAATGAAGTCTGGGATTATTCAAAAAACACTTAAAAAATGAATTTCATTAATCAAAAGTTGCTTCGAGCAAAGATAACATTCACTATTGTTGAATGGTAAACTCTGGTGACAAAACTTTAAAACATTCTAAAATGCTCAAAGATAACAGTGCATGAAATATGTCATCAGGAAAATATTTTTACTTTGAATATTATTACTCTTTTAGCTGTTTATAGACAATAATATACTTATTGCCTATTATAACTATGATATTAGTTATCAATGATAATTAATATCATTTATAACTTAATTTATAACGTAATTAATTATAAATGATATATTAACTGTTACCAACTGAAGCAAAAAGAATCGAAAAAGCAGATGTTCCTTTACTGGGCCCTCCCCGAGTTACAAACATCCGACTTATGAACATCGTGAATACACGCAAATTTCCATTAGATAAAAAGTATAATGTTTTCACGAATGAACAGTCTTCGAATTTTTATGTATTTTTTTTCTGATTAATTTGAAAAAAAAGATCAAGTTTGTTATATCGATGATGAATAAGAAGCCGATTACAAAATGCTCTCCATGTGACTTTAAATTTCGCGCTGCCTTAATGAAACTAAATATGATTGAATGGGGTGCTATTTTTTCACGTTGCTTCAACCAATAAGATTCGATCTAACTTAATGCTGCCAATAGTTTAGCGTCCGTAATAAGAGTTCTTTGACGAGAGGTGCATCAATCCTTGACAAGATAAGGACCACAGCAATCGCAACTCAAAGTTCAAACCTCACAGCCACTACGCTGGGGTTCTTGACCTCTTTATTCACCATCTCCCTTCCAATATTTTTAACCACCACCCCCGTTATTCTAGTTTAAAAAACTGCAAATGAAATACATTGTTAGAAAATTCGATTTTGAAAAGCCTTCAAATTTGCAGCCAGTCGCCAATCACAGCATACGACATCCATAGGGGAAGTTGGCCATTAACCTCTTCTGAAACCGTTTCAGCTTAAAGTATTAGAGAGTTGTCTGCTGTTAGCCTTCTAACTGAGCCCACAGTTTTTAATGAAATGTATGGAAATCCGGACTTCGAGTCAACTGATATGAAGCCTTGATGCACTCAGTGATGTTGCGAATGGTTTTTGCCTTGTGAGAAGCAGAAAGATCCTACTTGAATTCCTAGCAGAATTCTTCTCCTTCTCACACGGATGGGAAGAATCCTGCTTGAATCCTAATGGCTCTCATCGTACATCGTTATTTCAGAGACTTCACTCTTTCTAAAATGTTTTATTGGCTGTACGAGAGCTGGATGATTTTCTCTTCAGGAAACTAGAGTTTTTCATCCCGAAAAATATTTAAACCGAGCATAGAACACACACACGCACAATTTATAGTGGCAGTACGCTGACCAAATATTTTGGCGACTATTTCAAACTTTATATTCCAAACGAGATAGCTTTTTGTGTACAGATGGAGAAACCTAGAAATATTACAATATGATTACTAAAAATTAATGTTTAACATATAGTTCTCGCTACTTGTAGTAAATAAATTATCCATTATTTTTTCAACGGCCTTATGAGCCTGCTATACTTTTGATAAAGACTTGCTTAGAATTTTCGCACATTTCTGATACACTATCGTACGATGTCTTACTTTATAAAATAAGTTTTCCTTTCTAGGAATTCGATATCACTCCCACCGTTATTAATGAAGTTTCTTAAGGAAGAATCTCTGGCTATTTGCTAAGGAACTGCAGAATAGATAGTACAATTATATTAAGAAGTACACTAAACGAGTTCACAATGGCAGCACGAATGTAAGGAATGTAGATGAGAAGAGTAGGGAATGCTGGTGATGAGAAATTTGGAGTTGCAAAATGGTATCAAATTATATCAAATCACTCACAATGCTGGTGCACTGTTCCATTTAAATACTCTTCTCTGAGTGGATACTCTAAGCTTGAACGCTGCTTCTGTTTCAAAAATTTCATCATTAACTTTATCAAGCGCTTAATTAAAACTTTCTCCATCATACGCCTTTACTTTCGGAAGAGGCAAACGAGTGCACATAGAACTCACTAAAGTATATTAATTTCCCTTGAAACAACTTTAACACGTATGTACACAATAACCTGGATCCAGACATATTGAAAACAACAAAATGACAGGAGGTTGAATATTCGTAATCCCAAAAGATGTGACCGAAATGTGTTAGTCGGTGCTGACCGGGACTGCCTCCTTCTCCCTACCCAGTTAACCAACTCTCAGTTAACATCCAGCCAAACAGGCAAACCGACCATTAAAGGAATGTGTGACAGCTAACTCATCTGCCCATGTGTAATATGTCCATAAATTGCGTATGTTCTCTGGTCAGTTTGACTGTTTTTCTGGGCCACGGAGTGAAAAAAGCCCATAAAAGCTCCTCGTGTCATTGCCTGGACTCGAACTCTTTCTTTTTCCACCCGGTGAGGGGAAGACGGTGATTTTAACCACTATTCTACCCGTGTGGACAAACCGACCATTAGATCAAGCAATTTACAAAGAGATTAGGCTGATGCAATAGTTATTATGGAGCAAAAACAAAAACTGTTAGTCTTAATTGGGCTTTTGTCTCATGGCCTCGGTGCTGAACCTATAACTCAGCACCAGGAACAATCCTAGAAATAGTCTTCCGCGCTGGCACTGAAAGGGCCAAAAGCCAAATAAATCAAGTTTTAAACAAATCAAAAATTTGCTTTGGATCGCTTACAAGGCACAAAAATTGGATAAACAAAATGCTTGCTTTGAGATTTCCATTACTCCGTTACCTAGAGAATAAGAAACAAAAGTTTTCATTAAATATTGTTTATTGAAAAATTCTGTTTTGCATATATTACGTACTGAAATGTAATTATATTATTCCTATATTTAAATGTTTGTAACTGCCACTATTTATATCGAAGATTGCAAAACTTTCTGGAGGCCTCCTTGTATTCTGACATCAATGCTTTCTAAAAGTCCATCTGGATTCATTTATTTAAAGTAGGTAGCTAAGCAATAGTGGTATTTTAAAGTCCATCTGGATTCATTTATTTAAAGTAGGCAGCTAAGCAATAGTGGTATTTTAAAGTCCATTGGAATTTACTTGCAAGGCGAGAGATGTTTGAATATGTAACGTAGAAAATTAAGCAGAAACCATTTTCGTTTCAAGAGATATATCGCCTGTGGTGATAAAAAAAACAAAAAAAAACAAAACAAAAAAACGCCGTTATATGCTGTCACTAAGCGATAGCATCTTAATGAGTAACTAGGATTTTATCAGAGATTCTGAATATAATCATTTTATCAGTACGTAATTGAGGCAATGATAACAGCAGTTAATTGCCAGTTAATCAATTAAAATGACTTCCAGATTTACTCAATGTATCATTTATTAACAAAGGAACTCAGATACGTGAAGTAAACATAGTGAGTATAAAATTATGTGATTAAAGAATTTTAATGGATAAAGCATCAATGGATAAAGCTGAAGTAAAAACCTAGCCTTACCTAGAAAATTTAATATTCCATATAATACCACGGAAGATCTCAGACAAATTGATTTAATGAATATTTTAGAGTCTAAAAGGTTCTTTGTAAATTGCTCTCATTGTTTTGATACATATTTTAGATCAAAACTGGATCAACAGAATTGCTGGATGACATCTTAGGGCTCTAGTACCTCATGGAAATTTTGAGACCTTTGAAAAGTACCTCAAGGTGGAAATTTTGGATACAAATGTACCCTCGATTTTTCTCATAGATGAAGGTGGAGGTCACTGATCAAAACAATTCCTGGATCAACAGCTTCTGGTGTGACTCGGCAATTCTTTTAAGTTTTCATTGATCCCCAACCAGGAATTAAATAGACAATAAAATGTATTCGAATACAACAGAATAGATAATAAAATGTCTCTGTAAATGCTAGAAGTTTGTATCAAATTTGCATCTTTTTACGAATAGCGCAGCAGTATACCATGATATAAGATGTTTCAAAAAAAAAAATATTTCGTTGATAGTGATGATATCTTCGCTTTATTCATTTTTGCTATAAAGTTGTACTTAATAACTGCGCGTTATTTGTTTCTGCTGTGAGTCAAGCCACTTTCCACTTTCTTAGATTGCTTCGTTTTTATTCTATTTGTTATGATACTTCCAACTGTAAACAAGCAGTAGAAATCGTGGACAACGCCACAGCAAAAAACACTTCATCTTGATAATGCTCAATTATAATTATTTTCAAAAATATGAAATTAAAAGTAAGGTGTACTTTTCATATTGGTAGTTTTTTAATATAATAAATGGAAATCTTTTTTTAAAAAAATTATAAAATATATATTTTTTGATACTTCCGAGAGGTAATAAATCAAGCAATAGAAATCGTGGACAACGCCCCAGCAAAAAACACACTTCCTCTTGACTCAATTATAATTATTTAAAAAAATATGAAATTAAAAGTAAGGTATTCTTTTCATATTAGTATTTTTTAGTATAATAAATGGAATTTTTTTTAAAAAAAATTAATTTACTACATAATTTTATAAAAAATAAATTATTTTTTAAGATAAATTAATTTTATGGCAATAAAGCATTCACCATCCTAATGCCATGTGTTATTCTATAGATTTGTTCTGTAACAAAAAAAAAAAAATTGTGGCGCCGAGTCAGAATTCAAGCTACGATCTTGAAAGAACGCCTCGCGCCACATTCGGAATATTTTTTTTTTTTTTTAAATTGCCATTAAGCCTTAATAAATGTTTGCGTACTGAAGTACATAAAAAAAAAAACTTTTTTATGACTAAAAATTTATTTCAATAAAATTAATGCTTTGATCTTTACTAACTATATATTTTAATAAAATAAATGGTTTTTAAAAAGCGTAAAATTTAATAAAAGAGTTCTTTTTTAATCAACATAAATTTTAATTTAAAAAATGTTCTTTAAGGACAGTAAACTTTATTAGAAATAAATTTCTTAGAAATATACTACTTTCATGTTTTAGAATATATTTTGTAGTATCTTTCATCTCGAATCGTTAAATGCAAATTTGTGTTGTTGTGTGACTTTTATATAATTTAATATTTTTAATGCGATTTGTTGCCAGAGAAAAATTAGTAAAGAATAGTTATTATACATAGAAATAATGAGCAATGTTGTGTAGTTGGTATATTGGAGTAGAGTTGAACGATTATCAAAATTTAATAACTATTAAACAGAATTCACGAAATATGGAAAGATGGGAAAATTTGCAGGGGAAGTCCTTCATACGCCAGTGGCCTTTTTTTTTTCACTATTAATATGCTAAGAAAAGGATGAATAATGACATTTCCTGTCATCTGCAGCTAAAGTCGTGGCACTTCTTATTTGAAGAAGATAAATTAATATCTTCTCTCTATATATCTATCGCTCTCTCTCTCTTTTGCGCTCTCTCTCACACACACACGGTACTCAGAGGATGATTATCGCGTTTGACTAATTGCAGTAAATCAAAAGAATAAATACGCAATCAAATAAATTACCATTTACAATGCAAATGAAAGTCTGTTTAACTTGTAGTTGGACATAGAACGCTCTCGGTAAAGAGAACTGTGCACACAGTCGAGATAAGATGGGAACTTGTGATCACGTTATACAACGAAAGCTTGTATAACTTGATCTATTGATCTAGACTATTTACGCTATACTCATAAATAAAATAAAATGAAATACATCTGAAGCTAACTGGATAATCCACGGAAGATGTATACAAGTATACTAAGGTGTCGCTTTATTAGGTGCACCTGCCTTTTTCCTGAAACGAAGCACTCCTTGAATAACAGCATCACGTGTTCGTACCATTCGATATGAAGCAGGTGAGCAGATGCATAGGGATGCTGCCTGTGTGCAGTTCACTCGAGAATGGGCAAGACGAGAGATTTAAGTGACTTTGAACGTGGCATGATAGTCCACACTACACGATATTAATATCTCGAATATATCAACCCTGCTGGAATTTTCATACGCAACTGTGTCTCGAGACTGCTTCAATAACTAAATAATCCAGCCAATGACTTTTTTTTCTGCACAATCCTGATCGGAAACAGCACTTTGATGCAAGAGGTCAATGGAGGGCTGACAAGACGGAGTAACGTAAAGGCTACAGTCGTCAAATACTAGCCATGTAATGGTGGTGTGGGCAATGTTTGAGTAGTGCACATTGGACCCCTTGATAGCAATGGAACAACATTTGTATGCCACAGGTTATTCTAAAATTGTTTCGGTCTAGGTACATCCCATCATGACTGCAGTGTGTCCATCTGCAAATGGGTTCTTGCAACAGGGTAATGCGCTATATCACAAGACCAGAACTGTACAGAACTTGTTCCATGAACATGAGAGTGAATTCAGGTGGCTTCTACAGTCATAGGATTTCAATCCAATTGATCGCCTTTGTGATGAAATGAAATGAGCTCTTTGAATAGAGATTCGGAAATATCCAATTTTCAAAAATTGTGGGAAGAAATTGAGCCAAAATGGACCAGCATCCCCCTGTCACGCTTGAGACGCTTCGTTGATTGGTACGACAAATCCAGGCTGTTTTGAGGGCTAAAGGTGGACCTGATTGCTAATTTGGCAGGTATACGTTATAAATTGGCCATTCACTAGTGTAGTACGTCACTAGTTTCAAACCATCTCTAGGAATTCCTTCTTCCTACTAATAATATCGTTTAAACAAATAAAGTAATGTATGCTTGTGCATATGATTTGTTGGGTCTCTTAGTTTTGAATAAGCGCTGTGGTAAAATGACGGAAGATAAACAACATACATTTAAAATATATTTTCCCATTTATCTTGTGTAAAAATTAACAAAAAGAAAATTTAATATTCTTAAAAATATGGAAAAATAACATTCCATAAGTTTATTTTGGCAACAACTAACCTAAAATACCATTAATATCATTACAAGAACAGCGAAAGTTTATATACAGAAAAGTCAGACAGCTTTTGCCAAACAGTGTATTCTAAATTGGCGTGCACGCGTGTGTGTGAACGCAATTTTTCTTATATTTATATTGCCTCCTCATACACGCCTCCCATGTGCAACAAGAAGCTTCCAAGAAAAGAATACCCACAATATCTGCACAGAGCACCATCGGTACATCCACTGCAGAAAGTAAGCAAAAGAGAAATACACGAGGTATTGTCCCTAGAAAGGCTGGTAGGTAATTAATATAGGTGTGGCAACCTTACACGACAATTTTTCTCTTTTCTCCCTGGCGAATTACACTCCAAGCCTTTTAGTTAACTTTCAGATCGTAACCCATAAAGAATATTTATTGGGTGAAATAGAAACCGTCACTGGGTGGAAAAGCAATAAACGCTAAGCGGGCTTCGAATTTTTATTACATTTACTCCGAGAGTTTGTTTCAGAAGGGAGAACTTTCACGAGTAAATAAAGAATGTAATAATAAGTGAAAAATGCGCGGTGAAAATGCACAGTTAAATTCCTAACCAGCTACAAAAAAGTCAGTTAATTAACTTCTCTGAGCTTCATTAGCTGGTTATAATGTTTTTTTAGTTATAAAATTATAAATTAAATCTGTTATCAACTCGATACAGTTCGAGTACACCACACTGTGGTAGATAGATAGGTTAAAAAAAAATACTGAGAATGATTTTTGTTAATGATCGAGCTACTGCATTTCAGAAAGCATCATTTGTTTACAATTTTTAACATGAATAACTGCACCAATCAGCACACTGGATGTGTGCGCATGTGCAGACGCACAGTTTATCTCAAATGGGAGATGGAATGTTATGAATGGTTTTTCAAAATCGGAGTTTATTTGCTTCAGTTGTTTTGAACTATGTGGTGAACTACTTCGGTTATAATCCAAAGAGAGCAATTTTTAAGTTCCTTAAGGGTTTTAACAAAATAAAACGAACAAAAATTAGATTTATTATGAGCCACGTGAGAAATTAAACAATATTTTACGAAGTGCAGGTCTCGATATTTAGCAAACTACTCTTTTCGTCTCCAAGAAACAAATAAGAATGTCTAAGAGGTTAGATAATTATAAGTACTGAAGTAGGTATCTTAGCCAGTTGTGATGGCCCGTAATCAAATCTTGTAAATGGTGGACGGGAGAGTCATTTACAAGCGTGTAATGTCCGTTTTGCGACATTTTATAATTACAAAATAAATGAAAAGGTACAGTTTCGGCTAATTACTTCATCTTCATTTCCAGTCTTAAGAGATGAGATTTCTAATCAGGAAAGTGTTCTGAAAATGGAGCAAAGTCAGAAATTACTTGCCGGGATTCATTTATATTTGCTCCAATCGTCTTAGGAAGACAGGCGTACTTCAGGCAGCATCATTGGACTTGAGATTATATCTTTTACTGAACAGCGAAATGTTTCAAATGTCACCTGGAGTATTGCAGCGAGCCCAGTAATGAGGAGACACTTGATACAAGAAGATATGAATCTTTGGTTAATTGAAACACGTGGTATAATTTTCTCGCTCTTTCTCTCTTTCCTTCATCAATTTCTCGGGACTAAAGAGAATGTAAAGTGACCATAATTTAATTTTGGTGTTTCACGCAGTTAAAGATTATCCAACTTTTGGTTACTAAGGCATATACATTTCAAATTCTAAATGTTATAAATTTAATTTAAATGAGAAAGATTTCTGAACATTTTTGATCGAAGTTAATTGTATTAGTTAATTTAAAAACCATTTATAATAACAAAATAATGTTGCAAAAATAATACAGCAGAAGTTCTTTGTAACTACAGTTCTGAAAATCCAATTCAAAATACTCGTTATATCGAGTTGGATATAAAGAACTATTGAATTAGGCAACAACATAGATGTTAGAAATCTTGGGAATATTCCTCAAACCACTCATACCATTCAGATACATTTTTAGCACCAATGGATAGTTGCCTTGTCTTGAAAGAAGCCATCACAATCCAGGTACAAATAAAGCAACATTACAGGTTGAAGTTGGTCCAATACGACAGAGAGATGCTCAACTGATTCGTTTATTACACTACATTAACTAACATCGCAAACAAAAATTGATTCAGGATAAGCAGGTTCCAATCTACAGTTACCATAGCGATTAGTTATCATATCATCATAGCGATAGTCAAAACATTCAAATATACGTCAACAAGATAAATTTACACAATCGTAAACTTTTCTTTATCTTTATTGCAAATTTATCTAATGGTGGCGAAATTTAATTCACCTGTTGCTCGTCCATTCTCGTGCATCTACTGGTTGGTTACAGGATTTGTAAACACGCACATGCGTATGGATGTCTACTATTTTCAGAGAGCAGTGTACTGGCAATCAGTTAATAATTACTCGTTAGGGGAGAACTGTTAATTACATAACACTAACTGTCTTAGCAAAACATCCATAATCTAACAAGAGGCTTGTGTGAGCCCATAGCAGCACGTCTTTCTCTGCTGGTATAATAATCTGAAGATAATCAATGGAAATACCAAAAAAAAAAACCATCCTCTATAAAATAAATTAGTACCGTATTGTATTATTTATTATTAGGAATCAAACGTTAAGGAAATAAAAACAAGAATAATCAAAGGATATAAAGAGACCTGAAAGTGCTAATGAAAATGCCAGAAGGTGGGAATGCATCTCAACACAGCCACTTCAAGAAAAATCACTGATATTATGAAAACTAGTGCGTTGTACGAACTTCAGGAAGAGATGCTGGAGGAGGAGGAGGAGGAGGAGGTTACAAATGGAAACACAAAATGACATCGTGATAATAGGTTTCCATGGAAATGGAATAGGAGGTGAACAGGTACCATAGCAACAAAGCAATCTTATGAGAATGCGGGTCAAGTTGGCAATAAGGTTGCTATGGTTTAAGGATTTATCCTCGTGTGATTGGGTTATTAGCGTAATTTGATTGCAGATTTCTCGTAAGCAACGTTTGGAAATATGAAATTAGCTGATGGCAATAATATTCTGTTGCGCCACGTATTTTGTGAGTGGGTGAGGGAATGATCAGATTATAATTTGGTCCAGCCAATTTAACCTTCAATATTTTCTGGTCTAATTGACAACCGCTCTACTGCAGCCACGTATGGATAATCTATAGTTCATGCGTTATCTAAATTATGCAAGTATAACGTGGTAGCTTCCAGTTGCTTTCACAATCTACATGCCTTTGTATCTGAATTATATGCAGGTTTGTCGATTTGTGGCAGAAAAATGGAGTGATATTCGAGGGAAAATAACTCGGTCCAGAAGGAAAAAGCCAGTAAAAGTTACTCCACTCTAACTTCGAGAATCAAACCCATTTCGAAGTGATTTTTCTATTTCATTTTCTCGTCTTACTTTTCTGGACTTTATTATTACTTATCTTAATATCATGAAGGCGATCAGGAAGTGAAAAGAATTTTGTATCTGCTATTACAGAAAAGCATGCCAGCCGAACGAACTATTTAAGAAATTTTAGCAGCTGTTTGGAAATGATGGCTACGTAGGAAGAAATGTTCAATTTATGTTCGTCAAAAAATGCCGGAACTATGATGAAAACTAACATAATCCTTCCGATTTTAAAATTTCATTATGAAACAAAAACTAAAAAAAAGTGGAAAGCAAATTATATTAATAACGGTAAACTCAAACGTTTCTTTCCAATTATTGACAATTGCGCTCTGTCTAGAGAAGCACTTGCACTCTTTTGTCCACTTATGTGTTTTGGACTAGCAGATTTGATACTGCAGTGAATATTACAGTGTCCTTGGTACCCTCTATAGAACAAACTCCAATACCATAATTTGTCTAGGAATTCATTACTTTCAGGAAAATGGCACCAACACTAAAACTAATTGCCATTTATTTAAAAGATAAGACAGCCTGTTTAATTTTAGATTCTATTAACTCAGAACTCAACAAAAGGCCCTGATGCAAAGCAAAAAAACAGCCAAAACTTTCTAGAAAGGGAAAGGAGATAGACATAATGCGTGAGATGTGGTTGTCTCAAATAGAAGAAGCCAATGGCATTGGAAACACGACCCCTGCCCGCTCTCAAGCAACCTAAATCATCACAATGTAAATCTACACTAAAATATAATCAATAACCTTACCACCCAGTACCTAACCAAACATAACATAAGTGGCTCACACGATAACTTCTGAAACTATGGCTTTACTATTCTTTACCACTCTACAGAAGCACCAAAGAGAGGACAGTACAGAGTCACAGACAATACTATGTGTCCATTAACTTCTCTAATTGATCCCTGGGTAAAACGATTTAAATTCGTCCAGATATGGTATTTGAATGCTCCTGTTATAAATAACTGCGACCTATTCTTCCCCATTTCTCATTTAAGAACCATTTAATCTCACCCTAAAATGCTTCTGATATGTATTTGTCTTATAAGTCCTAACTCGAATTTCCCATAAGCAATACACCAGATTAAATTAACCATCGTCTGGTATCCTTCCTCAAACTATGAGTGACTCTCTATTAAATGCCTTCCTCGATTATTTGTTTATTTATCCAATGTCTTGTGCTTTTCTCAAACATCTAAGCAACGTCCAATATACATCTTAAACTCCTCAAACTTCTGAACCAAATCCCCAAAGTGATTAAGGTCCCGGTCGTGTAGCGATCTCAATTCCTTCACCATTTTCTCCCAGAAAATATCTAATCGATATCTGCACTAATGCTAATCATATATTGATCATAAAATATCTAATCAATATATAATTAGCCTTCCCAACAGAAATGGTGTGAAATGAACCCAAAACCCAATAAATCTATCCTAAATGTGGACTTCCAAAAACTGCCATATAAATTGTCCCGTTGCTTCTTAAACGCTTAAAATCTACAGAAATACCAATTGTCTCAAGAAAGTAGGGAAGATAAAACTCAAACTCTTCTCAAATCCTTTCTTCTCGCTGCAAAACGATGCTGGTATTTTTTAGGCAGAAAATAAAAAGTAGAAAATAGGACTTCCTGATCCACTGAATTTGTTTTTAGGATGCTTTCTATATAGTCTGTGACGTAGTATTTGAAATATTCGTTTACATAAAAGCCTTCGAGAAGGTATTATCTTTTGATCAAAAATTAATGGAAAAATTTCGACCTTTTCTTCTTAGTTTTAAACATGAAGTCTAGCAATCACTTTAAAGCTATTGCTGGAAAGGATTTAGGAATTAAGGATCGTTCTTAGTTGACACCGAGTTAGTATGTGAAATTTATCAGGTGGAAACTAGCATATGTGCAAGCAGAATCGATATATTCGAAGTCTTTCATGGAGCAAGTGACTTGATTATCTTCTATTCAGGTCAAGAGATCCAAACATATTATTAGTTAGTTTCGCTTCTGGCGTCATCTCTTTTCAGAACTTGCATCTCTGAACAGATTCTCGCATATGAAGTTAATCAAGTCTAACTTTGCGTCAGAAATGATTAATGCTTTTTGCGCAGGTCTTTAATAAAAGCACTTAAATACCGACTTCAACTTTCTTTTAATCAAGTTGCAGTCTTACAGGTAAGGGTAGCATGGTTTTCCCTCCCGGAAAGTTGGGTTTTTATCCTAACCGGTCTCGTAATATTGAAAGATATACTTTTTCAAATAAGTTTCAGTGCATCATTTAATTATATCAACATCATCATCGAATCGATTCGTGATTATGATGATGATGAAGTTAAATAGTACATTAAAACACGCCTGCCAGTCGTTTTTTTAACTGAACGTAGTGATGAAAGAATGAGCAAGGCTTAGAGGATGGCAGCCATTTTGGTTTAATCACCTAATATCAATCAAGGTGTAGACTAACAAGAAAAAAAGTAATGTTACATGTTTCCTTTTATTCATGGAACAGTTCACTATTAAAGACTATAAACCATTTTTATCTTATATATAGTCATCATTTTTGGCTTATTTTCGTGTTTATAAAATTGCATGTCAATTTATTATTTCATAAATAATGTGAAAAAACGGTAATGGACGAAATAATCAAGTGTATGATTAACGAACTCCATCACTTTACTCAACGTTTAATCCGCAAGGGTTTTAATCTAAAGCCCAATTTCGCCTATTTGCAAAAGAGAATTACAGACAGCCTAGCACCGGTTAACATTAAAATTATTAATGACCAGCCTACCAAGGGAAATAATCAATTAGACCCAGTTCTCTTCTCCGGCAAATGTACACAATCGAAACTATTCCTGAGGCTACTTTCCTGTCTGCGACCATGAACCAATTGCCATGGTTCTACATCTTCCTGCCCCAGATTACAGTGAGAAATCGCAGACAAAAACAAAACTTATTATTTCTCTGAACCCCTTAGACATAACAGAATGCATATTCTGCTAAAGCAATCCCTTTGGATGCTTTACAGTAGTGATGTTGCACTAGCGATCGAACTAATTATTGGTGGTTAAAATCTGTAGCTTCTTATGAACTTCCAGAAAACAGATCCTGCTGCTCGATAGAGAGCATTGTGGTTCCGTCACTCAGGCAGTTTTAAAACGAAACAAGAACTATACAAGCAGTGGAAGAAATATTCCAGAGCTCGCGCGAATTTCAACCATCGAAAATCTATGGTAATAAAAACGTATCTTGAAAAAATAGTTATTAATAAGGAGCTTGTAGTATTCAAATCGAAGTCCGGATTTTTCCCCAACAACTGTACCTTGTGGCATGGACGGAGTTCATCACAAGGTTTACTAACCTCGATTTGGACATCGACGTAGAAATACCCGACAATGAGATGATGATAGACAATTTGGCTTTAATACAATTAACGAGACAAAATGTTATAGGTACAACGAACAATATACAACACAGGGACAACTGGAGCTGGTGGAATACCAGAATTTATTTTAAACCGTCTAAGCCCATTCAAAATTATCAAGTAGTAGTACCAATAGTCGACCAAATCCTTACAGAAAAATATTTTCTACCACAACGGAGTCAATATATAACGAAACCATTCAAAAGGTTCCACAACCACGAAGTGTGAATCACAATAGATGCATCTCCCATGCTTCCTCCCCTCTTAACTCCTTGAGAATGCGTTCATCCCCAGTCTAAGTACTAAGTTTTCTGAAATCCCTCCTGCAAAACAGGCCACCGCAAATTAAAAGTAAAAATGAAACAGAAACAGCTACAAAGTCCATTAACTCTGAAGTACCGCAAAGGAGCGTCTTGTCTGATCTCTTCTTCACAGCATAAATTCCCTGACCAAGTGGAAAAGATGCTATGTTTCAGATGCTTTGATCTGAAGCTGCTGATGCAAATAACACTAATAGATAATCATGATATATAATTATCAACGAAATAAATCTTAGCCTAGCAAACTTGGCAAAATAATTTTCGCCGTTTAATATTAAAATTAATCCAACTAAATGTGCACAAATTGTGTTTCTCTCAAGCAAGCCCACACTGTGATTCAGCTCATCCTCAAAGATAGCCTGAACCATAGAGGTGTTTAGAATGTGTGTGTGCTTAAAAAGACAGATTCAAAACTCCGTTCCAACTGCCATCTTAAATATTTCGTCAATAAGATAGCAAGCGCATGAACACATCTGTTTTATGTGCAAGACTGTGCAATAACCAAATGGCACACCAACACAATACGTATGCAAGGATCTCGGATGCTGCAAAGTCTGGCGATCAGCTGCTGCAACCAATTAAAACTTGTATTCCACAAAATACTAACTGTATATTAATGTGCATTTTATTAAAATATACTGATATTTTAACATAATGTTCTTGATATTAAAAGGCTTTCAATTCACATTGATGAAAAACGCGTAACTTGAATTTTAAGATTATTGTTGGATATATGTCTGCTCCTAACACCTGAGATGTTTCTGAATGAAGAATTAGAGCTACAGCGTAGCTGTAGGTAGAATTCTGTAGACAGGTATATTCCAGTTCTCTGCTCCCTGCTTATCAGATCGGATGCTCAAACGTGCTCAGTCCCTCGATGCGGACCTCGAGAAATTTGTCATTGGCAAAATGTACAGACGTATACAGGAGGAACTCATCCCTTCCCTTGACCGCACTAACAATACATATGAATAATAAGTGCAAGCAGTAATGTGATTGCCGTTTTCCACGTGATGATTGCATATTAGTAGATGTATATTCAATGTCTTGAATTGTTTTATATCATATACAATATTGTTGTTGAGTTTCAGCCGCTTCAGCGAATTATATATTATATTATACATTATATATTATGTCTAAAAATGTGTTCTATTATCGATTCGTGTGATTGCTGGAAGAAAAATTTGGAGGAAAACCATGCAACCGTCTCCTGAAACCAACTAACTCAGCCACTTTGTTAAAAAAAAAAAATAAACACATGACAAATAAAGAAAAAAAGCCTATAGAAATTCCTCATGTCATTAATTGGATTCGAATTTAACCTTTTTCCAGTCCATTCAGTGGGGAAGGACGATGACTATAACCATTATGCTATCACAAATGTGATAGCATAATGGTTATAGTACGGTTGTAAAGTTTTTGGTCCAGAAATTGCTATATTTAACTTCCCTTAAAATAACCGAAGTCTTTCCATTAATGAATCAAACGTTTATTCGACTGGTTGCAAAACAGTAGCTCGTTAGTTACATTTGTCTGTTTTTTATTTAAAATAATAAACAACCCAAAATTTTAGAAGCAAGCCTTTCTGAAATACCTGTTGCAATTTCAGACTGTTGAATTAAATAAATTCCCAGCAACTGAAAAACTGAAAAGTTGTACCACCTGTGAAAAATCAAAATCCAAGCTCACGGCCTCTTCAATCAATTCCTTACAAGAATATATGGAAGGGAATGTGATAACAGTTTGCCTTCACCCACACAATTACACCTTACCACTTACTGATCCCTCCTATACATACTTGAACCCATCCCGATATACAAATTTGTACAATCCTTTATTACGACTGCATAACAAACATTGATTCATCTATGCATAGTGATTCTAGCTGATATCCTCCCACCTGCTGCTGCGCAGGCTACAAACATGGAACATCTTTGTCTGTCCTTGAAGAGTCAGTGAATACAATCACCGCCCTCCCCAAACCAGGTGGAAAAGACCCAGATTTTTATGGACTTTTTTGACAAAATGGTTCCTGGAAAATGATATTTTTGTCCAGAAAATAGTAACCGAAGAATACACGCAATTAAGAGCACAATATACTGGCGCCTCATAGCCTTAGTTGCTTTGGGGCTTAAAACATCACCCTAATCCCCTCTTTGCTATGATGTCTCACCAGCAACTAATTATTTCCCCTCCTCCTCCTCCTCCACAAATCCTTCTTACAACCGCCAGCCTAACCTCCCGTGATAATTCCTTTATCTTCTTACCCCACGAGCGTATCCAAAGTACCTTCCCCTTCTTTTAAATCCACAATGTTCTCCATAAATCCTTCCCAGAGAACCATAGCACCCACACAGAGCTAATATTCATAACAACACAGAGCTACAAATGTCAATGTCAACCCATACAGAGTTAAAATGTCAGATAAATAGTCAGATAAACTCAATCCATCAATACAAATTGTCCAGAGAGCCATAGAAAGATGAAAAAATAGTTGTAGCATCTTCCTAAGTCATTTGTACCTTGACACCAATATTCAACAGATGAACCAGTGATTATCACAGCCCAGTGTTCCAAGAAAAGCTACCAAACTCAGAGCTAAATGTGATTACTGAGATTACTGTATTTATAGAAAATACTCTAGTAGTTAGTTGAAGCCGAGGACGATGATGACACTGATGGGTGAACAACTAGAGCAACTAGTGGCCAAGTACGAAGATCTAAAATTGTATAAAAGTGCGAAGGTGGCCGGCAGATATTATTTTTAAAGTGGTTTCGACGCTACAATTGAGACTTGGAAGCGTGTCGAAGCAATTCATGCTCCAAAATAATAACGATCATTAATAGCAACTGGAATATCTAATAATTTAAATACCCACTTGACAAAGTGAGTGAATTTTTTAAAGAAGTTTACTCGCTCACTTATAAGAACATTCTGTATATAGACATTGCGCTGTGTCTTAGAAAATTATCAATTCCTAAGGGAATCCATAGAGAAATATCAGTTTCTAGAAACAATTCCTTTGGTTTCAAACAATTTACAAGAAGGCTGTAAGTAATCAATGGCTTTACAACTATTTATAAGCTTTGATAGGAGAGTTGAAAACTGCCAGTAATAGGCCTAATAGTTATCTAAATGAAGTTGACGTTGTCTACATGGACCTTGCCAAAGCCTGAGTACAACACCACCTGCTTGGTGCCAAACTTGCACACTATGGAATACGCCAGCCTCTACATGGATCACGAGTTACCTCAGAACAGAAGCAATTGCACCCTCATTCAAGAAAGTAAATCCATGAAGGCAAATTGACCTGTGATACTTTTCTCTTCAGAGGGAAGTTCCACAATGTTCTTTCCTTGGTCCCTTTCTCTTCGACATCTTCATCAGTATCTTCCAGCAGCCGACAACGCAACTTTACTTCAACATGCACAGATCCCAACACGACATCTATCAGAACAGTTTTCTGCTGCGATCCGCATCTCTTTTTAATGAACTCAAGTTGGATGTGCCTACAAACCTTAAGGAATTTACTCAGACAACTAACCATCTTCTCTACTCCAGGATATCATCCTGCTGACTGTGAACCACATGGTTAATTGTTTTAATCCAGCTTCTGTTCTTCCGGATCACGGCAATTTTCTTCTGGGAAGAGTATTTTTGTTTGTCATGTTTTCATGTAAATATTGTAAATATTATCTTGTTGATGTTATTATTGTCCTATTTACAATTATTGTCTTTTCAAACTCTTTTTCGATGTATTTTTATTGATGCATTTCTCAAGTGTCTGAAAAAATCTTATTCTGCTCTCGAACCTCTGAAAAACATCATTCTGCTCTTAAATCTCAGAACATCTTGTTCTGCTCTCCAGCTGTCGAAAATTGTTTGACTCAAACCCGTTGAAGAAATTTAGTTCTCAGGTCTACAGCTGCACCATTTCTTTTCTTAAGGACTAAAAACTGGAAATCTTTTTCTAGAATAAGCGTATACTAATATCAAATATTAGTTGATACATTGTCTTTACGAAAGATATTACAAAAACACAAATTGTGTTGTGTCTAAATAATTTATTTCTATCTTAGAGAGCTGCCTATTTTTCTGCATCTGATTGAATTGCACAAAATTTTCATATTACTTCCAACAAAGCTTCGTTGTTTAACAATAAGTAAATGAAATATGGACCTTAACGATGCTAAGATTAATTACTGTCAAAATTTTACACCTATTTAGATTTTCCATTAAGTATGAATAAACTAAAACTCTTTTCCATTACCAGTTAATGGAAAACGCAAGGAGTTGAGAGACATCAGAATGATTAATCTCTTTATAGTTCACTTCCTGATACCGGTCTGGTATTCTATTTTGGTGAAAAGAAGCTACATATTCAGAATCTCAAAGGACACTTTACTTAGTTTGATTAAGTTTGTAATTAATAGTACTTTGCTACAATTTAAAAAAAAAATAAATAAACAAACAGCTCGTTTGAAGGCTCTTAGATTTTATTTATAATTAAAGCAATGTTATAATTTCATTGGATGTGCAGTGAGACCGAAATTTATAACAAAACTACAATAAGACGTATTAGATACCAGAAAAAAAAACCCACCAGCATCTTAAAATGATAAAAAAAAAATACTTGCTTGCTACTCAATCCCATTTATTGTGACTTAAAAGATTTCTTTAAAGATCTCTTAAATTTCTAAGCTAGACAACGACCTGTGCTGCTTATTATTCTTCCATTAAGACCTAAGTGAAAAATCCGGGTACCATTGATAACAGTGTTTTCTTTCGTCTTCCAGTCCTCTGAAAAATGACTACAAGAAGATCGATCCACGGCGTCTCTTGTGTGATGTACGCATGTGAGCATCTCAGCTACTTCTCATCACCACTGGGAAAGTCCCTGTAGCTGATGGATCTGCTATACAACAGCTGTGGACAACAACGCTCATGAATTTTTGCTTCTTAAGCAAGCCTTTCAGATGAACTCTTTCATCTGTAAGGTAAAATCCTCTCGTGATATTTTCCTTCATGTTACGCCGCCGTTGTCTGGTCTTTTAAAAAACAAGCAAGTGTAATTAGCAAACTCCAAACAACTTTTTAAGGCAATTAAAATCATAACTGAGACTTTCCGCTAATAGAAAATTTAACATTTGAAATAAGAACTACGACATGTCGTGTTTACCTGTTATTGGATTTCTACAGCATATTTGTACCCTTCTTTCTTTGTAGACTTATATATTTTCTGTTTTTCAGTGGCGTGCCTATATAGCATCCTAATAATCCAAGGTAAGAGACCCTGGAAAGTAAATAACAAATAAGCTAAATTAGCGATATGTTTAGTAAATCTCATAAACGTGGACATTTTATTATAAGGTAAAAAGATGAAGAAACTTTAACTACGTGTAAGAAATATATTATAAACAAATACATAATTTATTGGTTGCTAAACGTGCGCATTTAAAAATCACATCTGGCACACTCCAAATATTAAACTACATTCGCTGGCCAAAAATTAAGAAACTTGTTATTCAATATCTAGCCTACTAGACGTTGAATAAAAGCTTCTTTAGCCTGAATTACAGCCAATGCACGTCGTGGCTTGGATTCCACAAGGTGTCTGAGGAAGTCTGGCTTCAGATTTGACCAGTCTTCCACCAAAATATTTGTCGCCTGCTCTGTTATAGTCGGTAGAGAACTGCCTTTTCCAACATATCGCAGATATTCTCAATTACATTCATACGTGAAAAATTAGGCAGCCAGGACAGCCGTTGGAAATCTTGGGAATGTTCCCAGAACCGTTCAGAACAAATCTTTCAAGACATCTTGAAAGAATCCATCGCAATCCAGGTTAAAGTAAAGCAGCATTACAGGGTGATGTTGGTTCGATACGACAGAAAGATATTCATTGGAGGTAACACGACCTTCTAATGGTATGAGCGAACCCAGTCCATATACCAACAGAACTTACCCAATACCAATGATTCCACTTCCAACCGCATGAGTGGTGACACGAATTTTATCATTTCCAAATCAAAACTTATCGTTTAACATATTATCATTAAACTCGTTTATTTCTTCTATTCGGTATTTAGAGTTTTATTTTGTAATCAATATTTTTACTATTTTTCTGTGACATATAGTCAAATCCACATTCGGGAATAAATTAACTGGGACACGGTCCAGAACCCAAACAGTGAGGCGACTGAAAATAAAATAGAATAAATCTGAAATAAATTTTGCAATACCAACGAAAAGTAAGAAATAAAATTATATTTAAATATATAGTGTGCAAAAGTGAATTAATTACAGTATCCTGGAAACTTTATAAAAAATAGAAGCTAAAACGTAGATAGAAATAAAAGATAATTTTTTATCTCCTTTAGTATTAATCTTCGTATTTTTATTTCTATCTGTTTTATCTTCGATTCTTTATAAATTTTCCGTTATATTGTATTTTGAAGACTGATTTTAAAGATTAAACTGCTTAAAATCCGAAATCCGGGATTGAGAGGTGAAGGATTTAAAATTTTCAGTTTTTAAACTGCATAGATTACGCATTGATCTTAAATCTCAGAGCAGAAAAAAATTTGCCTTTGTATGGAGTCGCCTTGGTATTGTACTACTCTCGAATAGATAGTCTCACCAGAAGGTGTAACGGGCCTCTGTTTAAAATATGAGACTGCTTTTTACAGCTTGATTGAGGAGTAACAAGTCCCTCATTAGACAGCAAGTGATCTCTAGTGACAACTCAAACAAAACAGACAGCTTTAGCTATATTACAACTTTGAACACTTTAATTGCATATACCGCATGGAAGATCACATCACACAACTTCATTTTAATTGTTTTGTCTACGTTTTGCCACTAGATACCACCCGTTATCTGCTAAAGTTAGTCCTGAAGTAGGCTATCATAGCAGTCTCGTCTTTTAAACAAATGGCCAATTAACCTTTTTGGTGAGGTAATCCGTTTGAAAGTAGTGCACTACCAGGGCAAGTCGTTGCAAAGGCAAGTTTAGTCTAGTGTGAGAATTAAGACCATCGTTAACTGTCACGGTAGAACAAACACTCTGGCCGCTCTGTTCTTTGGGTTTAGTTGCATCCAGCGACTTAGGCCATATTATATATTATGTTTGCAGAAACCTCTGTTTTGGGTGAGCTAAAACTTTGGAATAACTCAAGAGGGAGCTACTTCCTCTGCCTGAGATCGGCTTATTATAGCCTCAACTGAGTGGACTTTAGAAATTCCTCTAGTCGTTGACGAGACTGGAACCCAAACCTTCAAAACGAGTGAAAGATAGTCTGAGGCGTTGATATGCCTAAAACCGAACAAATATAACAATAGTACCTTTGGATTCAGCACACAAAAAATATATATAAGGAACAGTTAAATATAAACAGAAACATTTTTTGTTACATAACATAAAAATACACTGATACTAGTATACTGTTAGAAAGTTATGTGAATTTTTACAATCTGTAGATGGACACTGTCTCTTATTCAAAGGGAATTTATTATTATTATTTTTTTCTAAATAACTGTACATGTACACTGTAAACTGTCTAGACAGCAATAACGTTAGTTGTCCCTTCAGACTTGGGTCATGCAGCCAAAACTACGATCGATAGGAGTATATCTTGTATAACGAAACAAATTCTACATATTGTATTCTATATTACTGCGAGTCTTTCAGCTTATTCAAGGCTCAAGTGATAGTGGAAGTGTTTAAGAGGCTTATTTCTCTCTCTCCTCGTGTTATTCATTCATTCATCAGGTAAAGAACAAAGAAAAATTCTGTTATGAAAATATCTTTACAATTCCTGAAATTGCTACGATTTATTTCAGTCCTGATTTCGCTTATAATGTCCATCTGATGAGCTATTTGACAGTTCTACAATTGTTCAAACCAAACACAAAGCGAAAAATAAATTAAATTATGGAAATCACTCAGAGTTGCTTTTTCCCACTCAGGTTTAAAAGTTTTCCAACAGCCACATACGAATTTACTTGTCACATTTTCATATTCGAAAGCTCTTAAACTCTAAAGGATAAGAAACAAAAAGTAATGTGTAATAAGAGAACATCTAAGTAATTAACAACTCTATAAAAACTGACCTGAACATCATCACTCATAAATCAATTAAGTGGCAAAAATCTTGTAATAAAAATAATTATTTCGAAATGCATACTTTAATCAATCATGAAATTTAAGTTAGACTCGTATTATTCTGAATATATTTATTTATTTTTACGACAGTAACTCACAAATTTATTTATGTCTTAAAAGTTCTGTCACTTTACCAACTTTCTGTTAAAAAAAAACTGTCCAATTCGCAGAATAATCTATTTTCGGGATCTTCGTATTTGCCTTTTAAAGTAGATTTTTGTTTATTGATTATATGTGGTTTCAGACTTGTCAAAAATATGGTAGTACTTTTTTTAAGGTGAAAATACTTGAAATTATTATTTTGGCTTTGGAGTTTTTTCCTTCCAAAATATGCGCATGCAGGTTTTGATCAGCTGAATGCATATTTTAACTCAGATAAAGAAATTTTAACAAAAATGTCTTCTTATTATTTTTTTCATTTGCTTTTTTTCTTATTGTAAGAATCAGGAACCTCTGTGATCAATGTCCAGCAATAGTCTGCTATCATTTAAGCCTCCACCTTCCTTGACAGTGTTTCTCTATGACAGCAATAACTTGCTGAAAACGTTCGCCAAGTTCATCACTAATGTGTTGTTGTTCTTGTTGCTGTAGGGTTTTAGGAGCATCAGCGATAAGGCCATATTGCTCCGTATATACTGTCTGTAAATTTCGTGTATTCTCCGTTTTCTGTTTGCTGAACGACAAACCCGAGTTTCAGGGAGAAAAAACCATGCTACCCTCCACTGAGACCGACTAACTCAGCCACGTTGTGAAAAAGGCCCATAAAAATTCCTCACGTCATCGACGGGACTCGAATTCAGGTCTTTTCCACCCGGTGTGGGGAGAACGGCGATTCTACCAACTGTGCTACCCGCATTCGAAGATTTTTTTTCTTTTAAAGATTCATACGAGGGAACAAAATCTTACTTTCATAATGGTTTTAAGTCGACTGTACTGCTTACACATAAAGCAACGTTTTGTATAACCAGATTGTAGACCTAAAAGGTCTTAAAGGTCTGTGATTTAGTCAAAAGGTCTGTTGATTGCTGCAGAAGCTCTAGAAAACTCCTGACTTAAGAACTTCTCAATCAACAGTCCACCTAATATGGACACACAGACCAAAATCTAAGTACAGTACGTGAAAACTAAAATATAAAATGTCTTGCTAACTGATAGCGCTAAATAAAAAAGGCTTTAGAAATTAGCGTTAAAAATACACCAAGTCTTCCATATTTCTGTTGAAAAGATTTTTCATTGCTATTCAAGTGTAATAGTAGTCCACCATATTGGGAAACTACTTGAGGAGAAACCCAGAATTGTTTTTGTTTAAACCTCGGGCTACTATATAATGGATGATCTTTTTTCTAATTTAAGTACTTATTCAAACACATTTAAACTGATATGTTTTTGAAATTGAAATAAAAAAAACGGTTTCTGGCCCGCCATAGAAGAAGCACCGTCTGTGGCAATAGATAACACTTTCGAAGTGTCTATATTGTGCAGTGCTAAATTCATTTACAATTGCCTCTATGTCTTCCACTCTAGTATTTGTAGGTAAAGAAATCAGTGAGATTGATTCGTCAAAGATTTCATCACATTTAGAATAAGAAGTTATAACCGCTAAACGAGCTGATAATAGAGCTCTACTTTCATAGACACCTATTAAAGAAATAAATAAACAAATCCCAGTAGAATGATTATCATTTTTCGCCTAGCTTTTAACTATCACCCATTTTCAGTATTCTTTTTACAATATTTCCATTTATGCTTAATTCCTTATTGTATTTCAATATTTTGATCAATAATTCAATATGAATTATTAAAGATATTACTAATAAAAGATATTCGTAATCGGTGTTTCATAATGACGTTTTAAAAACTACCATATCAGAATACTGCGCACGTAATGCTTGCTAATTAAATTTAAATTTTATTCGGTTTTTGGCTAGTACAATAAACACTTGTAGCTTCCTTTACATTATATATAATTCTTCAATTACGTTTAATTTGATTATGAGAATTTGTAATGAAGAGTTGATCGAAGAAAGAAAATTTAAATCAACTTTTCATTTTTTTCTTGTCGATCAATAATAATTTCCTATATCTCCAATTTCATAATAAAATTTTTGGAAAAGTTGACTGTATTCACAGTTGGCCTACCATTATAAGTATGAGAATGATAAACAGAAATCATTCAAATTCCATACTTGTATTTAATAATATACACTAGAAAACAAGTGCACGACATGAAAATCATTTATCCCAATTTCATCATAATCTTGCTAAACTGTTGTTTTGTTAGTATCACTTAAAATGGTGAGCTACTCAGTTGTGCAACTCGAAGACAAAAGCAATTATTCAGCAATGCAATTTCGTAATTGAAAATTAATCCGTTTAATTCTAGTTAATATCATAAACTCAACTCTTCATTAACTCCTTTCGAATGATATGTGATTTGTTTTTGTAAAACTCGAGGGCAAGATGGCAGACACATACATTCATTAAGAATTTTTATAACGTATAATATAGTCCATCCCAGTTAACTTTTCAAGCCCCTTACGCAGAAAACAGTTCTTCATTTTGATGGGAATTGTGAGCAAATTACATGAAAAAGTAAGTCAGCACTAAAAGTAATTTCTAAATGGCCGTACTGGGTGTACTTTTACAATCTATGCTTTAATATAGCATAAGCAGTTATTATACAGGTAGGGCAAAGCTTCATTTTCTACGTGACAGCTAACTATGTTTGTTACAATATCTCAGATTGTGCAGGCACTTCACCACGAGTTGCTTTGATATTGTACTACTCTAAATAAAACGTATTGCTTCAAGGGAAAATTATACTTTTTGTTTAAAGGTTGAATTTCATTTTAATTTCACATAATTTAACATTAATAATAAAGCATTTTCTCCTCTTCGACAGCGATATTCTACAAATTATCAATTTAAACAGATTAGACGCAGACTTTAGTTGCTTTGAATTAGTTGTTCCTATAATTATCAAATTTTTAAATTTGCTTCGTTCGTCTGAATTACTTGATCCCAATAACACAGTAATTATATTCCTGATTTAATTCATATGTTTGTACCTTTTAATTTATAAGAGAAACTTTGTAATGATTAAGATTTTTACTTTGTAATTATCTCTCATTATCTCTTCATTAGTAATTTCAGGGTAATTTATTCTTAGTCCATGACAGCCATCCAACATCCATAACAACAGCAATGTTGGAATTATAACATTGCGTGACCTTATTGTGTGAACTCCTGAGCCTCTGAAATCCGTCTAACGCTAAGTCCTACATGTGGCACCCCAAAACTGAAGAAGGTACATTATTATATTATAATGTCCTCTGCGCCATTAACCTAGTTGATATTTTAGACTAAAAATGGCCCTACAACCATTTAGATTTTACGATTTTTAAATTTAAAATTTCCCTAATAAACTGCTTTATTTTCTCAATGAGAAAGTTATTTTCCGATTTCGGTTTAGCCTAAAAATGTCATCAGCACACTTCTGAAGTGAATATAAACCATTTTATTTGATGAGAAAGAAATAAATAATAATACAGCAGTTGTAGCGTGAGGATTGAGACATAAAATGGATTTATGTTACATCGATAACGTCTTTACACCAAACCGAGGACGGGGAACGACTTTCCCGTTTAAGAAAGCAGAAACTGATTAGGCAAAGTTCAAATTTAGAAATCGTAAAATGTAAACGGTAATATTTAGTCTAATTTTAATGTCAAATTCAAAATTTTCAGTCCAAATAAGACAAAAAAAGTCTAGAGACAACAAATTGCCTAAGCCTTAGCGAGCTGAACCCAGCTGCTTTTAACTGAAACACCACAATACAAGCAGAGCTTTTATTGTTTGAATTGGTAACAGTCTGGTGAATTCTAGATTCTTTTTTTCTGTAACTTCCAAAAATATTCTACAACAAAACCTCGGGTTCAAATAGCGAAGAATGCACACCATTACCGATATTATCAACAAAAGAACCAACTGATGACCGCTACAATCCGGACAAAGGGTTTAAGTAAGTCAAGGACACATCTACTATCAGAGAAGATCGTTTTTAACAGTGGTTTATTGATTTATTACAGGAGTCTTTTAAAAGCGTATCTGAACAAACAAGATGAATAAAAAAATTGTATATATAAAATAATTGACATCATCGTCTTCAATATTAATCAAAAATTTTTATAAAAAGATTTGAGAAAATAAATTTAAGCTTATTTTCTAAAATAAAATACCTTTTTTTTAGTTAATAAATTGTAAATTTATTTAGGCACTTTTTTGCTTTTTAAGATTTCAGACTTGTGTTATATATCGACCATTGAAGTAATTGCAGGAATGCGTGATATTCTGTTTTTACAAAGTTCGCAGTTAAAATTCTTCGGTATGAAAAAAATACACAAACCACGCTTTATTCTTACAAGCTGCAGTTGTGGTAAATATTTGATTGAATACAATACGATCTTTCGGGAACTAGAGATTTAAATCAAATTCTTTGAAAACATATCAAAGGGCTGCAAAGCTATCTTGAAAGATCACATTTCCAATCTTACAAATACAGAAAAATCTTTATAGTTCTTTCTAAGCTGAAATTATTGTTTTAGTTTACAGGAATATGAAACAAGGGATTTCATTCCAACCAATGTACTGTAGTTTTCTTTCTTTTCTGGTAATCCAATCGAAAAGCGGAATGTTCTTATTCAACCATAAAAGCTTGAATGCTAAGTGTTGTTTCACATAAATCGAACTGAAGTTCAGGGCTCAAAGGATCATTTTATGATACAACGATCCTATGAATTCCGATATCAAAGCCATTATTTAGAAAAGTTATCATTTTATCTGGAAAAATAATTCCAACCATTTCCTTTCAAACTAAAATAATTCCTGCCTTTTTTAGACTAAACATGGGCCCGTCCAATTCTCATCCTGTTGTCTACAACAAGATTAAGATATGGTTACCATTATGTGGTGTCCTTTTATATACATAATTGCACATAAAAAAGGCTGAACAACATAAACAAAGTAACAAGGTGACATAAACAGACTATGATACCCTCTTTTAAATCCTTCAGCTGCTAAAGCCTAGTGATCGACCAAGTTAACTACTGTTGTATAACTGGGAGAAAACTTCTAGTCGGCTCATGGGGATGTGAATGAGGTCTTAAGGAATTGTATTGTGGAATTAGGAGATAACATAAAGCGATTGAAATTGGCGATAAATAAGCTTAGAGAATCACATCTTTGATCGTAAGCTTAGGAGGAAATTCAAGATGAGAGGATAAAACTGTATTATTGAGAGAAAGCGTAATCTTCACTGGGAACAAGAGTTGATTAAGTTGGGACGAATGGTAATTCCTTAAAACGTAGTTCTATAGTAGACTTCCGTAGAGAAGAGTGAGGCATACCACCGCCTTACAAATAAGCAGCGTTAAGCTTCTCTTAGGAGAAATGGTATGTGTTGTTCATTACTTATTTTGTATATTTAATACAATGATCCCAATACGGCCAGTAGGGCTAGGAAGCTTCGTTGACTCGTTTACGCGATATTATGAGTTTAAATTAAATTCCTCGTTCTTTGATGACGTAGAGGATTGGAAGACCACGCCTTCTAATTGTGGGGTTCAGCTACGCCTGCGAACATCAACCGAATTAATGCCTCAAAACTCAAACTCCTCAAATTGGGTTAACTATAAACTCCATCGCCCACATGCAGTAAAACACCAGAGATCCTTCAATCACGCTCAGCATCAGAAGGCAGCTTTCTTTTATAGTTTAACTTAGAACGAATAATATTCACTGTGAATACGATAACAAGAATTATCTCGTCATAAAATTTCTAGAACACATCAAGTGTCCCATCATTTCTCACTTTCAGAGTTTTTGTTCCATTAATTTTTCATCTGATTTATTTTGCTCTTTCTTTTAGCTCTGTTTCAAAATTTACGATCAGATATATAATGTTATTAAGATCAGAAACATTGATTTCTGTAGTAGCAGCAGTAGTAGTAGAGGCATGTGATGCAAGAAAGCAAGCTTATGTAGCATCAGCCAAAACAAAACATTTCACACATCCATTCGCTCTAAACGTTTTGTCCAGTTTCTACTTGAATTTATTTAAGCTATCAACTTCCACAACGACAGATGGAAGTTTGTTCCAGCAATCAACTACCCGCTTACTAAAGGCAAATTTCCGCGCATTTATTCTACAACTGTCTTTCCTCAATTTGAATTTATGTCCCTCAGGTTCGTAATCTGAACAAAATGAAGAATCCCTTCAGAATTGAGCTGCTCAACCCATTCAAGGCTTTATACACCTCGATCAGATCACTCGTAGGTGCCTAGTCTCCAGACGCTGCAATTTGCAGGACTTACTGAGTACGTAAGTAAGGCAGCAAGTTGGCACTTTAATACTGGAACTATAATTATCAATAAAAAGATTCTTTGAAACATGCAAGTGTCCGGTTACTTTTGACAACATAGTATAATTTATAATTATCATATGGTATGGTTGCCTCGTAAAATAAAAGCTTTTACAAGATTCACCCTTTATGAAAACGTACAAAAATATGCTGTTAAGCTATGGTGGGTTTGCCTCTTTTCCCTCGTTTCAGAAGACTTAAGTTCAAAAAGTGTCGGGGAGACTGGAGGAATTCTTAAAGGCCTTTTCAATCGAGGCCATAGTTTTCCGATCTAAGGCGGAGGGAGTAAGGTTTCCAAGGTGATCTACTTGGGTTTTTCAGCGGTACGAGATATAAATCCCATGAATTCACACTTTAACAGACATGATACATAATAAATCATATGAACTGGTGCACCATTACCAAGAGCCTAATATGAGTTAAAAATCTCCAGACAATATTGCCAATAATAATGAACAGGGTACCATAAACACCTCAAATGGTCTCAATATACGTACGCCAAGGAATTTCGCAACGTACCTGCTTCATGGTAAATTTATATCAAGATGTATGAAAGATAAGAACCGAATCTTTTTTGCGCAATAGTTTCCTAATAACATAAGTAGTTTCTCCCTTCTACAACCTTTCTATTCTGGACATCCCTAGCAGCTTTGCATGTTTGCCATCCACTATTTATCCCGCTTGTCAACTGTTTCATGACCCATTAGACTCCGTAACGGTTAATTGTAGGCACGCTATAAAGTATGAATTAAGTAGGAACTTGAAAGCCATTTATAATTAACTTGGATTTCTTGACAACCAGCCATGTCAGTTATTAATGTAGTCCAGTGCAGAAATATCGTAGCAAAAGAAGTAAATATCGAAAGGAACGACGTATCCTCTCTTACATCAAATATTACTGGCATTTTGTCAATAATAGCTGTTTGTGGGAAGCGTAAAATGCTAAGAAAGTAGAAGAGAACAAATAAGTTGCATTATTTTATAATATTCAGTGATGTGAGTTTTCTTCTCTAAATTATGGAGTTCCAGATGTGTGTCGTGTTCATACGAAGGCGTGATTCTCAACGTTCAGGTAGTAGCTTGATAACAAAGTGATATATGAAGGGGAACTCAGTTACAGATCCAGAGAATCTCCTTCGAACTCTTCTTACAATAGGGTGGGTTATCGGTGTAACATCACTGCGAGGACTTCAATGGAGACAAGGTGAAATGCGAGACATACGAACGTTGAGGTGCTTTTCAAGCATGGTGACAGCTGAGCTCCGAATGAACGGTGATTTTCTCCGGTTTGCTGACTTTTTTCAGTCAGAAAATGATTTCTTTTCTGTGTCTATCTGGAAGAAACTTTTTCTATGTTTTTATCCCTTTCTTGAGTTCTACTTTCTCTATTTTTTTCCCCTGCTCACTTTATTTTTTGTTTCGCTTTTATCACCTCATAAATGCTTTTCTTTTATAAATTTTAGGTTTTTTTTAAAGGAAATTTGCAGATAATACTTTTATATAAACAAGGTTATGAAGCGTGCGCTTTGATGGACATTGTAAAGATTTCTTCTACAACTGTATACTTTAATCGCTTGGAGAGATGCAATGATATCGCTTAGAGAATTTTTGTCTATTGGAAAAATACAAGCGATTCGATATTTGATACTGAAAAATGATTTCATCTTATGAAAAGTGGTTTAACCAACTAAAAAAGTTTAACCAACTATAACTTGAAAAGACATTGTTATCTAATCGGATTGGACTTACTCTGTCCTTCAGCAATATAGGAGCATGTCATACCTGAAAAGTTAGGGCTAATTCTGATAATTCCGAAAGTGAAATTACAAGTAGGTAGAAGTTAAAAGCAGGATATAAAAGGTTAGCCGCTCTATCTCAGGTAGATGGAGCAAAAATGGACAAGAAAAGGACCAACAGCCCTTCACATATAGTAGATAGTAGATTGTCGCATTGCGGGCATGTCCATTCTCCAGACAGCAGAAAGAGTAGAATACCCAAAATAGATTGTTGTCAACGTTATACGCCAGTGGAAGACCATTCATTCCAAGCCAGGAAGACTATCATTAACGATCCGTAGATCATATCGACTTTGGAAACGGCTAATGAGAGGAAATCCCAAAGGTACCCTTAATGAGGTGACCGAAGAGACAGTTGACAGAATTGGAATAAGTGCAAGACCAACGGCCGTAAAAAAAAGTATTTCATAGTTGGGTTGCCATGGTCTAGGAGCTGCTCGTTAGCCGAAGCTGAGCCTCAGCAATACAATCGCCAGTCTGGTGCAGAAAATGGAACCATTGAACATCACAGTAGTGGCAAAACGCGATAGGAGCTGTGAATCACGTTAAGCAGTCACTCCATCAAAGTGTCTTTCACCCAGATTGTATTGCAACAATAATAAAGTTTAGATGTCATAGTGTGATGGACCTTGTTTTGCGTCGTTTTGTTGTAGCCCGCTGGTTGTTACCGATGGAATCTTGAATGCAGCTATACATTGAGACACTATGAACAATTCTGCCTCTCAAAGGAATTGTCATTCTGTAACAATTCTTTGGAGAGGGAGTGCCATGAAATTCTCATTGCGACAAATCACAGTCATTGCAACAACACCGGTTTAAGAAGAATAATATGGTGAACCTGCCATTTCCCCAGCCCAGATCTGAATCCAGTTGAAACGCTTTTGTAATGTTTTTCAACAACCGAAGGAGTCGAGCAAGATTTCAGTCCACACATGCCAAAAACTTGTAGGAAGTGTCCACCAGAAGGTTTTATTCATTGAAACTAATACTTTAGCTCATAAGTATTGATATGTAGGTATCAAAGTCATTTAAACAGAAATAACTCTGAACATTTTGTTTTAATTTTAAGCGATCGCACGTTTAGAGATCGACTATTTAAATTTTCCAGAGGGGAAAGGACCTTTGTCTTTACTCCCCCTCTGGATTACCCCTAGCTGTGGGAGTGGAATTATTTAATTCTTAAATAATGGCTGAATTGCTTGGCAGCATTCTGAAAGTCCTTGTTGGTTAAAGTTGATGCTAAAGTTTCCACACACTAGTAGTGATGAACTAGGGTGACATTGGTAAATTATCCTATTCAAGATTTTCTGAACAGTGCCAATTATTCAGGAGACCCTGGCTGCTTCATAAGTATCTACCTTCAGAATGACTGAGCTAGTTAATGCGAAACTGTGTGTGTACTGAACTGGTAGAAAAGCCATCTCCTCTGCTGCTTTCACTGACATCCTGTAATGTCTCAAATTATTTGTACGGGATGTTAATGAAACCATGAAGATCCTGATATTGCATATGGCCGTGGCCGTTTTCTTGCGCAGTTCCTGGTGCTGTGCCTCTTCAGCTCATCGTATTTCAAGTGAAAAATCACAGTTAAATTTCAACGGAATTTGTGAGATGCGACACTTTCAGTAGTTCAGATCTCTTCTGTCCCACTCCTTGCTCTATGTTCCAATGCAGGTAAATTTGCGAAATGCTCGTCTTTTACTGTTACTGATCTATTTTGTTATGCTTCTTCATCCTGGCTTCATTTGGCCTCTACATGATGGCGACTTCCCTGCATGTCTTGCAATGGTGGTCTGCGTATGGGATCCTAGCCATATCTGCACTATTATATGAGTTCCATGACTAGGCTGGTTCAGCTTGACAGTGACTATGTTTCCTGTGCTCTACAATGGTGATCTGTGTACGGAGTCGTGGCCAAGTCTGCTTGACAGTTCCTTAGGGGATCTTAAGATGCCACCTTTTGAGTTTTTACGACAGTGTTACTTCAATGGGTTGTGATTGTGCTTGCCTTATGGCTGGGCTCGTTTCAGGAGAAAAAATGGAGCTTCAGTGGAGGGGGTAGACCACCACGACGAGTCTGCCGGACTGGTGTGGATGGTCACTGTCTGCGGCTTAGGATTGTGAACACGTGTTGGCCAGGACAGATCACAGGTCAATCTCTGCATCAGAACTTTAATATGTTGGAGGACATTCTTTAACTGCAATTTGGATAGGTGATAGAGTTTAAGTTAAAAATGTCATTGTGGCTAAACCTCATCATTATGAACTAGAACTGCCTACATGATTAGGCATTCTTCTCTTACTTAACTATACCGTATCATCTTGAACAAGACTTGCCTACATGTTTAGGCGGTCATCTCTTACTTGTTGACTATGATTCTTAATGTGACCTAGAGTTGAACTTTAATGTTGGATGTACTAAAGTTTATTTACTCTTATATCACACGCTATGGAGTATATCACTACCCTCACTGTGGAAAGTAGTCAAGCAGTATCTGAAGAGCAGATAGTAGATCCCTGCCTCGGCTCCAAGATCTAGGGATGGTAACCAACCGGGATAATAAATTTACACATCTGTACCGCGCGATATGGTCGCATTCGCTTAAAACCCTATAATAATAACAAAAACATCCTCGGGTTAATAAAAAAATCCTTAAAATATACATTTGAATGTCTTTTTCTTTGTGATCAGTGTAATCATCCTGAACGAAGACCCATCATAGCTCATCCCACCTTCCTTGATATTCTCTATCAAGGAAGGAAATCATCCTTAAACTATACATTTGAATGTCTTTTTCTTTGTGATCAGTGTAATCATCCTGAACGAAGACCCATCATAGCTCATCCCACCTTCCTTGATATTCTCTATCAAGGAAGGAAATCATCCTTAAAATATACATTTGAATGTCTTTTTCTTTGTGATCAGTGTAATCATCCTGAACGAAGACCCATCATAGCTCATCCCACCTTCCTTGATATTATCTATCAAGGAAGGACTTCCACCAGGACTGCATGTCCTGGTGGAAGTTCTTCCCATGTTCTCAACGAACAATGCCCAAATTTGTTCTGAAATATTCGATGAGAGTGGAAATAATGAAGCTGATTAGCATTCTGTATTCAAGTTTTCCGTAACTTTCAATGAATTTGTCAATTGGTTCTTTTTTTATTTTCACTTTTACTCTTAGCAAGAAAGACAGCTAGGCATATCGCTCAGCATCAGTCATTTGTTTTCCAGTTCTTGTGAAACTAATACCTGCTTAATTCGTGGACCAATAAATATGCACCTTTCACTTTTGCATATTTATTAGCTATTTCAGGTGTTATCCCAATTATCCTGTTCACTAGATTCATCGCGCAATTCTGAAGATCCTTCTCTAGTAAAATGATTTAAAATCGGCCGGTCTTCATCGTGTGGCTGAAACAATAGAGGATGGTACGTTGGGATACTCTACAGCTTTTCAAACTCTCAATTTTTAAAATTTATACGCCAACAAGCAAATCGACCACAGAACACACGCAATTTACAGACATAATATACACTGCGCAATATGGCCTAAGTCACTGATGCGCCTAAAACTCCAACAACAACTTTCTATATCCAATGACTTCATGTGTATGTATTTCAGGATAACCCTGTATAAACTTTAGCCAACTTTTCAGCTAGTTTTTGGCAAGTTCCCCTTATCAATTTTCAATTTATTATATTATTTGAACATTCCATTTATTATATTAATAAAATTATATATATATAATACATTCCAGTGTACTCGTTATGGAAAATTTTTCAGTGTTTTTAATTTCTGGATTTGCATTGTTATTTTCACTTATCGTGGCACAGAACATAAATTTCTTTCTGAATTATGTTGTCTAATAAAATAACAGATAACTACCACTAATATTAATAGCCAAGCGCAACTTCCTACACTGTGACCACCACCCTATTTCCGGTTGATCATTATATATCTTTGCAATTTCATTTTCATTTCATTTTAATGTGATTTCTCGTGATCAAAATTAAAAAAGTTTTCACCTTAAAATAATATGAATGCGTCGGTTATTGCTAGTAGTGTGGAGATAAAAAAAGAAAAACAGAAAAAGCGAGTACTTTTAGCGCACATAAATCGTGTTTATGGTCTGATATTGCATTTAGAAAATTTCAACACGGTTTTCTTCTTATGAAAATTTCCTACTGAAACGTACCGAACTATATATTAAATATTTAAGCTTTTCCATTTAACTTTCCCGAATGTCAATTTTATTATTTCTGTCGCTTTAAATTTTTAAATTGGATTTTTGGTGAATCGTGTGAAAACACGCCGTATGCTGATTTGCTATAATACGAGTATTTTTAATAGATTTTTCAGTTCATTACAGCAAAGGCATAAATTTTAAAATTGGTATGGAATCTTGTATCTTGTGTTTTGAAATAAAAGAAATGTTTTCAAGCTATCGGGGACAAATATAAGGAATATCGTAAAATATTTCCCTAGTTTACTTTTCAAAAATGAAATGGGCTATTTCAATAAATAAATAATCTTCATTGTACACAAAATACCTTTCATAGCATACCTAGGTGTTTGCATTCAGACTGGGTAGATATTGAATATCAAATATTAAGTTAATGGCATTTAAGATTTAGAAGCTCAATGAATTTATGATAAAGGTCCCGCTATAAGAACTATGAAACATTGTGAATGTAGGGCATAGCTTGTACTTTAACTACTGAATGTAGCGATCTCGTTATTGGGAGGGGAAGTTCACTGCGAGTTGCCTTGGTGTTGCACTACGCACTTTAAATTTAAATAAATAGCAATATACTTCTTCACTGGAGCATGGCTTTTTAATTAAAAGCGTTGTGCAATAGCGAGGCAACTTGCAACGTTGTGCAACTTGCTTCTCTTCCAAATGGTAGACGAGCTTTCTGGTCTTTTTATTAAAGTTCTTGGCTGCAACTTCTTTCCATCCATGCTTCACTTCTGTTGGTTGGATACAAAAGAACGTCAAACCTGATAGCTCTGTTGTATCCACATCTAAAAATAAAACTGGCTGATAATTATCTTACTTTGCTTCTAATTCTTACATTAATGACCTTGTTAAAACTTCCTCCATCTGACATTCCACTCAGTGTCTTCATTCGTTAGATAACTGAAAGAATCCTGAACGTTCTTGATGATGAAACGTCTCCTGGTCCTGATGGCGTTTCTCCACTTGTTCTGGACATACGTGACCCTGTTTTGTGTCATCTTTTTACTGGTTTGCCCTGGTGTCTTTTCCTTCTATGTGAAAACTTGCGCATGTCCAGCCATTTATTGAAAAGGATGAGAAGTCATTATCATTCCATTGATTTTTACCTCAAAAAATTCCAAAGTAATGGAAAAATTATCAACCGCTAAATCTTATGCTTGAAAGCATTTGATTAGTTTTTTCTGCTAAACAGTACACAACATTTCCGTTTTCCAGTTCGACAAATCCTGTTCCTCACAAAAAACTACAACTTCTCGAATATCTACCACTAATTCCTTAATTAATGATCTTCAGGTAATTCACCACTGGGGAGAAGAAAACTTAGTTAATTCTTCATTCTGTAACTCCTCTTAATAGAAACCAGAGAAGGATTTTGATGTTTAAATTAAGAATCCATCTATCTTGGTATCGCTATGTAAATGTAAACAAAGGTACCAAGGTGTAAACCATTACTTGGTTACCACTGATATTCAAATATTGAAAAATGTTTCACCAAATAAAAAATTAACAAAAAAACCATTTTCGACAAAAAGTTATTACAGACTTCTCTCATAGAGTCGTATATAAAATAAATTCTGTTCTTTTCAGTAAATGATTTGCTGTCTTTAATTATACGGGGATTGCAGCGTATGAAATACAGTTTTTTTGGGTTAGGTATTCTCCATTAACATAAAATTTGCATATTTTTTCATAAAATTAACATAAAGTTTAAAAAAAGATATATGATAAATTAAATAGCAAGAGCGATTATAATATGTCTTTTAATCTGCATGTGTGTGTTTAATAATATTATATATTCAGTTCTAGAAGGAAAACTTCAGGACTAGTGGTAATGGTCCAAGGCTTATCCTTGAGGTCTGTTCACAGTGCTTCCAATTAAATCTAAAACACGGTTTTGTAAATCATGAACCATTGAAGGCGTTCATCATTAGGTTAGAAATCGTGGGACTGAGTCGGTTTACGGAAATCATCACCCTCTGTTGTTACTTTGGTTTTGAGTACCGCAACCACTTCCTGAAACTCTGAGCTTCGATATCGATTACCTATTATTAAATGAGGACCGCTGAAAGCCTTTGAGAGCTGGTGTTTCAAAAGATTTAATTATACACTGGAATACTTAACGTAGTAGCTGAGGTTACATACAAGAGTATCAATGCTCGAAGTGACCATTAATGTTCGACAAACCATTTATATACAAGGTGTACCTGGTAATAGTAGCTGTCTTTTTGGCTTCTCTTATAGAATAGTGAGCAATGACTTAAAATTTCAATATCTGATTGGTTGACTGCTCGTAATTTTAATTTCGCATACATATACAAATAAAAATGCTTAAAAGTAATTTTCCATAAAGCTTGTCATTGCGGTTTTCAAAATAGCTCTAAAGAACTGTTCTGTTTTGCTTGTATACGAAATCAGTTTTCAAAGTTGTAATACAGTTAAAGCCACTTGTCGAAAGTAGTGCAATACCAGAGCAACTCATTACAATGGTAAGTCTGTTCTGTTGTGGGAATTAAGACCATTGTATTATCCATACAGTTCAGTTATTTGTGCTTAATTAAAATATACTGCCCTTAAACTGCTCAACTACTAGGTATGCCTGTCTAAAATGCAGAAAATTTTAAAATCCGGCCTACTCAATCCCCCCCCCCCCCAAGAGTTGAAATATTTTAAAGGGTTTGCTGTATTTGAAAACAGGGAATGCACAAAAATTACGTCAGGCAAACAAACCAGACAATTTATCAAAACTTCAATTCAAAAAGAAAGACAAACTCAACTTCAACGTGATTAACACTTAATTTCTAAAGACATATACAAGGAATTATCACAGAATGGTACAGTAGACTGTCCCCCTACCACACCACCCCATTATAATCCAATCGTTTGAAACATAATAGTTTTTATAGTGGACAGAAAAATAATAATTATTTTAATAACTATGGTTATAAAAGATTGTCAATAATAATAATAACAATATCTTAAATCCTTTAAGATATCTGCTATAACCACTAGGGGATGCAACGATCTTTAGAATAACGTACAATAAATCGTCTACTATACCTCATTAGTAGAAGGACTTGAATGTTGCCAGAACTTTATATTTTATCGAAACAGGAAAATAAACAACCAGCTTAGAAAAGCATCTCCACTCGCTGTTTCCATAGTAACATAGATAGAAAAATTCATTAGGGTATGAGAGATAAACAGAAATCGCCAATTCTAATGGCATTCCCTTCTTGACCTATATCTTAGAAAACGAAAGACTTCTGATTAAAGAACTTTCTTCTTTCTTAAAAACGATAATTTATGAACTTAAGAAATATTTCCCAAAGATGTATAGTTGCCCATAGAGGGCATAATTAAATGTGACGGTTTTCCTATAGGGATTTTTATTTTTTAGTTGTACATGGACGTTTTCCATATTAAGATTTATTTAAAGAAACTCTAGCCACTAGCATTGCTTCTCAACCCAGCCAAGCACACCTAATAAAAATTAACAAAGTCAGGACACAAGTGGTCTGTTCTGTCTTCCGATGAAGCATACCTGCCGGAAGCACATCCATTACATATCCGCGTATGTCTGGCAGGATGTTTGCTGAGCGTGACAGATGCACATTATCGTTATTAATTGTCAGAAGGATTTTCGATATTTAGCGTCCAACACAAAAGGTCATTTATCATGTGTCCCCGCAGTTAAAACTGATTACATGCTCGGCAAACATTTTGTTTTTAAGCACGTACAGAGCTCTGAGTTCTGTTAACCGTTGAATTACCCTTTGCTCCTCTATCTGGGATACTCTTCTTCTTCTTCTTCTAATTCACCCACTCTCTCTCTCTCTTTCACGTCGTTCCTGTGTAAATATAATAATGTTCTTTGGAGTCACCTTATCCTTTCTTTATTTATTTTTCTTCTCTATCTGTCATTTATGGTTAATAATTTTTTTGTAATACGAAAATTTCGTTCGTTATCCATAAAAATGAAACTTAGTGGTTGGGAAGGAAGCTTAATTAAAATATATGTGGCAGGAAAATCAGAATTTTTTTAATCGGGTCGTTTTTAGTGACTTCTAAAATCCTTCTACCTTTCATTCTTAGAAATATTTTCAGTAATTTGGATCATTTGTGGTATAGTAAACTCTATAAAATGCAATCTATTTTATAAACCAAAAAAAAATGAATCAAAATCTGGAAATAAAAGAAGTCCTGCGCAAATTAAATCAATAATCATATTTGTCTTTAAGAACCCATTGAAAAATTAATTTCTTTCTTAATATAGATGTTTGCAAGACTATTTTATAGATTCTCACAGTAAAACAATATTTCTTTTTGCAACGAGTTGCTGTAGTATTGCATTTCTTTCAAACAGTTGGCTTTTCCAAAAGGTGAATTGGTAATTTGCTTAGAAGATAAGACTGCTATGAAAGCCTGTTTCGGGACTAAATGGTCCCTTATTAGATAGCAGGTGATCTCTAGCAGCAACACGCAAGCAAAACAGTTGTAAAGAAGTTGTTCGATGTGAGCAACTCTTTTTATCTATCTATGAGAAATCACAGTTTTTAAAAGTAGTAATATTGCTAAAGCTGACTTCAAAGTAGTGCAATACTATGGCAACGCGTTACAAAGCCAACGAGTTCAGTTGCGAGAAATAAGACCCTGCATTATCCATTCAGTTTATATCCTGCTGGCTGCAAAAATAGATGAAGAAGAAGATAGTCATTATAAATGTTTATTGATGTAAACATTTATAATTGTTGGTGTTCAGTTGTTTATGTATACATTTATTGGTGTTCAGTTGTTTATGTATACATTTATTGGTGTTCAGTTGTTTATGTTTGTTGTTCATAGCACAATGTTATTCTCAAAACTTACTAATTAGCTGTATCAATTGAAACTTATTAGTAATCTATACCGATATATGTTATATTATTTTTGAATAATTTATCTATAAATTAGATGAAAGATAATTTAGCTTACTCAATAATTAAAAAAATAATTCTTAAACATTCATATTATCAAAGTTTACAAGCAGATAAAAAGACACCATTTGTGAAAACAACTGAATACCCGTGTACAAAAATGAAAAATTAATTACTGATTTATTTTACATCATGCATCATTTGCATGATTTTTAAAAGTGTTTTTGATGTTTCTTATTCATAGAGCATTTAAAGTTTCAAAATCTTTGTTAGCAAACAGTATTTTTCTATTTATTATAAAAGCACTGAGTAAAGTCTATTGTGAAGTTCTAAGATAACAGAAACACTACACTGCCTTATTTACGGTTTGTATTCAGATTAAATTGAATTATATTCTATTTTATTACGTTGCATTGTGAAATTAAAGTGAATCAGAGATCGTCAATATAGAAGATACATGGGAAGAAGTCATGCATAACACAATGCCACAATGTTATGCAGGAAAGTACAATATCTCCCGAATAATTCTTTTAGATGGAATTTGATTACTTGCAAAATTTAACCTTGCCGTGTATTATTTCTACACATTCTATCGTGTGAAGCTTACAGGTGCATAGATCATTCGTATTCCTATTTTAATAACATTTTCTTCTTTAGTAAATAAAAAAATTTAAACGGATGTTTTTGGAGAGAAATATCCACTAATTTTTTTGTTAGTTTCGTCCTCTATTTGCTTTATTGAATGAAATAAAATTGCTTTGAACCCAGTGGCGTCTGGCTATAAAGGGCTGTTAAGCCATGGTACTGCCACAATAAAAATAAAAATGCAGTAAATGCTTTTTATATTTATTACTGATTTATATGTATACTGTTTATTACTAAATTGAATTTATTTTGCATTTAAAAATCATTAAATGCCATATAGTCTATGTATAAATATAGTGCAAATGCATCAGAAATACATAGCTATATCTGAATAAATCAGAATATTGGTAAAACGGCATCGTTTTAAGTTATATCTCATATTGTGAATACCTTCACAACGAGTTGCCATAATATTGCACTACTTCGAATAAGTAACGCTTCACCTAAGGAGAAGACTAATGTTACTTATTCTCAGATGGATACCACCACCCAGACGGTATTGAAACGGTGCCGTCTGGGCGATGCCATATAGTCTTATTCATAAGTCAAAGAACGAAGTGCACCTCCTTCAAAATTGGCTCGCATTGTATTTATATAAAAAATTAACGCATAGGTAATCTTTGGAGGTCTGCACTGGCAGATGTATAGTAAAGGTGAATCAATAGCAAAATTGGCACCAGTATCGCGTGCTTCTGTTACCATTCTCAATGAATAATATAAATAATTTTTTTAAAAAATTTGTTCCTGTAAAACGGTGATTTGGGACTCATCATCATCATCGTTCTGCTATTCCACTGGTCAACGTATGAAGCCTAGCCACCATGCCCACTCCGTCGTTGATTTCGGTCCAGTTCCCTCCTCTCTTAATGACATCGGTCTTTGTCATGTCCTGCCACCTCATTCTTGGTCTCCCCCTTGGTCTTTTGTCCCTTAATTTAATTGTGAATCAACCATTCTTCTTCTTGGCATTCATCCTCTTGACATATCCAAACCATTTCAAACGGGGCCTTTCAATCCTATTCTGTAGTTTTTCAACTTGAATTCTCTCCCTAATCGCATCACCCCAGATTTTGTCCCATCTTGTTTTTCCGGCTATGCTCCTCACAAACTTCATTTCTGCCGCCTGCATTCTGCTTTCATCCTTTCTGCTCATAGTTCAAGTTTAAGATGCATTGCATACGTCACAATTGGTACGTAATAGTTCTGGTATATAGCCTTTTTACACTTCAGTGGTATGTTCCTGTTCCAGATAAAGTCTCTTGTCTACCTATAGAAATTCCCGCCTGCCTGTATCCTTCTACTTATTTCTTCGTCTATCAGCCCAGTCTTTCTGATGGTGCTTCCTAGATACCGAAGTTGTTAATCATTTTTAGCTCTTTCTCTAACATTGTAATGTATCCGTCAGGCTCACCACTCCTCTTTAGAACCATAACTTCACTCTTCTGATTGAAAACTAGTCCAAATTCACTAGCCATACTAGCACACATATCGACTTGCCGTTGCACTTGTTTCCTGCTCTCTCTCTCTGCCCATATGCAGAGGTCATCTGCGAAGAGCATGACTTTCATCTGGGTTTGTCCAATTTTTTCCGCCACTCTGCACATCATTCATGACAACTATGAACAGTAGTGGTGACAGGACGCCTCTTTTCCTCAAACCTGGTGTTATTTCGAAGCTCTCCGTTTACCTCGTCACTGTTCTTACTCTGCTCACTGTGTTGGTGTACATATTCTAAATTCTCTCCACAAGATTCTCTATCCGCAAGTTTCTCAAAACCTTCCACATTTTCTCTATCTTGACGGCATCAAACGTTTCTTTATGTCCAAAAATGCTATCCATAGTTCTTTATTTGTTCCTAACATTTTTCCATCAGTTGCTTGAAGCAGAAAATTAGATCCACCGTCGACGTGCCAGGCCTGAACCCATACTGTTCCTCTGCCATCCTATTTTCAATTGTTCCTCTTATCTTCAGCTCTAGCACTCTCTCGTACAGCTTAATCACATATGATGTCAGTGTGATACCTCTATAATTTGAACACTTCTTCCTGTTTCCCTTCTTGAACAACGGGATGATCAAACCTTCTTTCCAGTCCTTCGGCACTTGTCTCTCATCCCAGATCTTGAGAAACAGTCTGTATGTCAACGCTATCTCTGCATCTCTCCGTTTATCTCACCTATACCAGCAGACTTACCAGTCTTGACGTATTTCCATGTCTGCACTACTTAATTCCACGTCAAGTCTCTCTGGTCTCTCTTAGTATCTTCTCTTTCATCCCCTCTTTTATGATCAACCTACCTTTATCCCTTTTGCTGGCTGTCCTGCAAGTTCAACAGATTTTCAAAATATTCTATCATGTTTCTCTTATCTCTTCATCCTCGGTTATTAGGTTCTCATTCTCATCCATCAAGTATTTGCTCTGTTCACCATCTCTTCTCCTATTCTTCAACCATACTATACAGCATCTTTTTATTACCGTCGATATCTTTCGTAGAGTTTCACTCCATTCTTCCAACCACAGTCTTCTCTCCTCTTTGACTATCCTCTTAGCCTCTCTCTTCACGATTTCATATCTCTCTTTATTCTCATTATTTCTGTTCTGGAAGTAGGTCCTGAATGCATTATTCTTGTTTTTCACAGCCTCTTTCGTCCTCTCATTCCACCATGTGGTTTCTTCTTTCCATCTCCTTCTATTGCTTGTCCATCCGCATACCTGCTCTGTCAGTCCTACTATGTAGTCTTTGAATGCTTTCCATTTTGATTTCACCCTGTTCACCACCCTCTCTCTCTCTCTCTCTCTCTCTCTCTCTCTCTCTCTCTCTCTCTCTCTCTCTCTCTCTGGTCTCTATTCGTATCTTCTCTTTCATCCCCTCTTTTATGATCAACCTGCCTTTGTCCCTTTTGCTGGCTGTCCTGCACGTTCAACAGATTTTTCAAAATACTTCTTCCATGTCCCTCTTATCTCTTTGTCCATGGTTATTAGGTTCTCATTCTCATCCATCAAGTATTTGCTCTGTTCACCATCCCTTCTCCTATTCCTCATCATACTATACAGCATCTTTTTATTACCATCGATATCTATCGTAGAGTTTCACTCCATTCTTCCAACCATAACCCTCTTGGGTAATATTTGGCCCTACAAATCGGAAATCATCAAGGACCGCTTTGTATAATAAATTTTTAGGCATTTATTTTGATTATCAGTTGATAATCAAAATAAGTGGCAAATAATTTATTATCTAAGTATTAGGAACTCAATTTAATTTCAAAACATTACTTTATGGCTAAGGAGTCACAAGGTTGTTGTTTTTTTTTTGACAGATATTAAATTATCGACCTATAGAATACGTTTTCTGGAAATTTATGTGAAATATAAGTGGGTTCTAAATCAAAACTCGCCATACTGGTAAAGTTTTATGTTATATAACTACTTTTTAGAGAAAATATAAAAAATGTATTCCCTTAATCTTAAATAAAAAGAGCAATTTGTTGGGCTCTACGCTCCAAGCAGTTATCGTCAGCTGCTACCTGACAATCAATAAATCACCAGCACATGGATATTGTGGGTTCATTTGCAGACCATAGTGATGGTAGTTTAAGAAAATAATGAAAGTGAAAAAGAATGTAAGAAAGTGAAAAAACTAAGTAGACAAAGACAGGACTTAGCCCAATCTTTACACAAGTAGTTAAATTTTACACAAGTGATTGCGAAGTTCCTTGCCTATATATAAAAATAATAGAAAGTGGGATACTTTTAATAAAAATGAATATTCTTACTGTTTTTGAATTATAATTTTCATCTAAAAACTATAAATGAAAGGAATGAATGTTGAAACATAAGTTCATATTCTGCATTGTAATTATGTACGATTACTAACTGCAATTTAATATAGAAATTAAGTTGACATGGCTCTGCATATTTTACACAATACGCTTGTTAACAGTTCCAGGAAAACAAATTACAACTTATTTAAAAATAAAAATATTGGATCGTGCACCGACGATCCAATACATCCCAAAGATGCTCGATAGGGTTCAAATCAACCACCTCGGCTAGCCAATCCAACTTTTCCACACCCATGTCCTCAAACCACTCTGTTACGACCCGAGCAGTATGGCATGGCGCGTTGTCTTGCTGATAGGACCTTCTCCGAAGTATTACCATAATGTTGGAAGGGGATGGGGGGGGAACCCCTGGTGCCGCTTGACCCTAAACACACTTTACACTTTACTACACACTTAACCTGATAAACCGCCTTTGCCGGTATACTTAAATTGCGGACCAAACGTCTAAAAGGCCGGAATTGTTCAGGATGGCCTGGTATTGCACAGCATTCATTGTTCTGTCGATAACGACTAATGGGCCAAAGCCAAACTATAAAAAACAGCCCCATACCATGACTGCCTCCACCAAGCTTCATTGTTGGGAAGATACAATCAAGAAGGAACTGTTCCCCTGGCATTTTCCACACCCAGGAACGGCCATCAGACTGGTAGAGTGCGAACCTTGACTCGTCTGTCCATAGGACTGTTTTCCATTGCTCTACAGTTCAGGATTCGTGTTCCTTACACCATGTTAATCGGTGTCTAGCATTTGTTGAGGTGATCAATGGCTTGTGAACAGCTGCACGACTATTATAACCCATACCATACAGTGTCCTTCGTATTGTACTAGTGCTGACATTAGTCCCAATACTCTCACAAAGGATTTGCGTGACTTGAGACAATGGCAAATTACGATTTGTGCGCTCAGTTCGAAGAATCCTCTTGTCCCGTTCTGTTAGTTTTTGTTGTTCGTTTTCTGTTCGAAGCCCAGTGTGCATATTTATAGCACGTTCTGTGACGTATTGTATGCATAGGATCTGTTTCCCTATTCATGGAGGGGTGTCCGCATATGAATGGGAGGGCAGTGTATATTAAAGTTTAAAAAGTCTGCGGATCGTAAAGATATAGCACAAACATACCAAACCCTATTGCTCCCCTGCCATAGATGATGATCCGTCAATCTCCAATCCAGCTATCACAGAAGAGTCTTCAGAAATTGAATTATGAATCTGATACACAAGATAATTGAGATTACACCTCAGAAGACTTTCAAGTAATACACCACATTTCCTTAATCAGCTAGAACTATATGACTTTGTAAGAATAAATTCGCAAAATCATTTCTATATTAGATTGAGGTCTCACCAAATCTATTGCAGAGCTTCTGAAATCTCATTTAAAAGAGAAGAATCTACTGGATCGCCAGCTACAAAATGCGACGCATCTATTAGAGAAGATCAAGTATAATCAGTAGTATAAATGGGCTCTGTTTGTGTGGACTTCAAGATGCTGGTTACTTTTGGGTTTTCCAGGTGGTTTTATTTTCTGCCTTTGGAATATCAAGGCAGTGGAATATCAAGATCAGCAATACAGGAAAAGAAAACGTATGCCAATAATTCAGTTGCGACCAAGGTATTATTAACTAATTCAGTTAGTTAATAATACCTTGGTTTTCAAGAAACGAAGCCGTGGTTTCACCATTCCATATCCAGTTGGTACTGATCAAACAATTTGCTCAAGCACTGGATCCTGAATTGCATCCAGTAGTAATCTTCAAACAAAATACAATGGGTGTCCAAAATTGTCTGAAAAGTGAAAGGTGAAATTTTTTTGGTTTACAAATCAAGCAACGTTAGCTTCAGAAGAACTGGAATACAGATGAATGATGCTGTGCAAAATACCTGGCAGTAATTTCACCTTGCAGTGAATAACTTTTGTCGTAACATTAAGAGTGAAAATTACAAAGAACTAGTTGACAAGTTGACTGAAAATTACTTAAAATTAGTTGCAGAATGTCAACCAAGTTCCATTAGTTGTACTCACATCTTGAAATTTTATAAACCAAATCTAGGCGATGTGCGGGAAGTACACGGGGAAAGATTTTACGAGGACATAAGTCAATAGAGAAGAAGTACCAAGAGGTATTTCTTCTCCAATGTTCTTGTTCTTTGTTACAGATAATCGCACTGACCAGAAAAGAAGAAAGAATTACAAATATGCATTTTAAGGATGATTACTACTTTTTAATTTGCAATTTTTAACTGGTTATTTACTTGTAATAAAAATGAATACACTATTCTGTACAGACCATGAGCCTTGTTAATAAATATTTCCTTGTTACTGCATATTTCCTTTTCTTTCATTCCTAGACAAACTATTGATGCCATGCAGAAACTAAGTTCCTATTCGGAATCAGAATGCCCAGTTAAAGAAACTCCGAATTGCAAATAAACAGAACCTTTTTGAAAAGGTTATCTGCACCGAAATTATTAAAGATCTGTTCACAATAATGAAATTACAAAAAAGTTATCTAAACAATTCACTAAATTCAAGTTAAGTCTTATTTCATTCGGAAACAAAAATGGTCTGTTTAGTAGACAGAGGAAAGACATGAATTTATGCATATTCAGAAATGCCCATCACTAATATAATAATGTGAACATTTCTTGACGTCACATCCACACTTCACTAAATTTCATCAGTAGTTTCTGAACGTTTTCTCGCATATACTAAGCAATAACTTGATTATAAATATGTAGTTGATTCGGGACAGCTATTTGAAGGTAGGACATTCTATTTATCATGGCAAAACGTAACGTCAACTCTGAGAAATATCGCAATGGTTAAGCTGAGAAATATCGGCGCTTCCAACTAAAAACATCGCTTAGCATGAGGCAAACGATTTGTTTCAGGATATAGGATGGTAAAGAGGAAGCAGAAACGAATATATTTATTGGATTACGCTCTCACTCTCTCTCTCTCTCTCTCTCTCTCTCTCTCTCTATCTTACACACACATGCTGTCCCCCTACTCCCCACCAGCATCCATTATTAGTATCTGCATGCATTCTTGGCTCCCCGAATTGGAATTTCAAAGCCCCTTTTATCCGTTATTCACCGTGTGAAGGGTGGCAATCTAGCTAACGGAAGGAGGAACGTAGCCCAACTCGGAACAAACTGTAGCAGGTGTAAGAATCAATTAGCCTGACATTAAGTGCAAATTACTTCTCCAATGGGATTAAATGAAAACGCTTCGAATTTGGCTACATCAGCGCGACAATTCCATGGTAGTGTGTTTACCATGTAAACCCCGTCAGGAAACTGTTGTCAGCAGCCAAGACCAGCATCCCAACTGTCTCTAATTGCTGTCTTAATGAAGCTTCGCTACAACCTTCGCTAAACCACTGAAGTAGAAAGGACCCATAACGGAAGCGAACAGCGTCATTAGAGACTTTCTGGTGAACTTCACTAAGACCGGGAAGAGTGGAAAAGGGGAGCGATGGGTGGGTGGAAAGGAAAGGGTGCAGCTGTGGGAGAAAGACTGGATAGCGAACACAAAGGACCAAAACGAAATGCAATTGTTCATCGTAAAATTCGGAACAAAGAATAGAAAATTCGTACATACTTTATTTCAATTTAAAAGGCCCTGTTGATTAAAATTAAATATCTGGAAGTTGTGCTGGTCAATCTACTGGCTGAGTCGTGCTCAGATTCACTGAAAAGTGGTTCATTATTTCCGTACCTTTGTCCACTGCAGTACAAATCGAAAACAACTTGTATGTTCCATCTAAATATTTGACTTGTGCAGGATAGGAACAGATATCGTCAAATTATCTTGTCTCAATGGAATTTTATGGTTTAAATTAAGCGGTAAATAAAATCATAAATATAAATAAAAGTCAACCATAGATTGTGTTAAAGTATGTGCCAAGGTCGTGAGATGTCAGTTCATCGAGACAAACTTTTTACTTATTCATTTTGTTTGAATATTTTTACGATAGAAAATATTCCTTAACGATCTTATTCATCTCCTTTGATTTCGACCTTAATATAAAATAAATTAATGAGAGTAATTTAATTTATTCTGAGTCTTTCGCTGTTAAGTCTGTTTCTCATTGAGATTAATACTAATGTGTCCTACGAGTTAATTATGAGTGAGCTATTCACGTATAATCCCTTTGATTCTCTATATGTTAAGCCTTTCTACACCTTCAGATTAAAAATAAAAACTCGATGAACGAACTTATCAAAGCACCTCTGTTGCTTAAATAAATAATCAAAGTTTCGTAAGCGAGAGATGCGTTATTCTACGATATGATCTCTTGCGTGGTAAATTAAAACTAATTAGAGTTGGTTTAAAAACTCTACCTTAATGAATGATTAGTTCCGTTTGCCACGATGTGCCAAAACAGGATTATCTTGTACACGAGAAGAAAATACGCCACGTAAAAATTGAATTTTACTTCGATATTTTCGGTTGTCTATTACTTTTATAACGTAATAATCACCTCGTTAATGTAGACCTGATTTTTAAGTAAAATTTAATAAAATATCGAAAAATAATAATCTTTAAATACTACTGTATAGCTATATTTGCCATTCTAGCATAACCTTAAAATTGATTATTCGTAGAGGGCGCTCCTAGTCAGATATTTGGTTAAACAAACTAGAAAATGGATCCCGAGAGGAACTTGGTGGAGTTATTCGATATTTTTGTGAGTAAAGCACATTCCAGTAGACAGAAATTTATAATGCATCAATAACAGATCAATATTCGAATAAAAAAAGCATCTTTCAGAGCAGCGATTCGAATGAGAAGTTTTGTATTCATTGCTGCGGATTATATGCACAAAGATCGAAGTTATTCAATTATTCAGTCATTTTGGCGAATATATGCGAAAATAATATATCAGAAAATAGTGAGAGACAAGCCTTTACTCAAATGAAACAAACACTTTCTTTTGGAATAAATAGCATATTCGCAGAATGAGTGAGAGTCCATAGGACAAACAACGGTGCCCACTAGGAAAGGGAAGTATGGACATTGGATACTCAGCACGAGGTTTGAGAACGGTAGCTATAGTTTTCGTGCGTAAACAATGTGGGATATGTCCAAATGGTTCCAGGGTGCAGTGATGCAATGGTTGAAATACTCTTCCAATTGGAAAGAAGCTTACGTAAGAAGTGCAGTTAACTTAACACCATCTACTTACCCTTCCCACACTGATTATCCCCTCGTCCATTCCTTAGATCGTAAAGGACTAGCCGCCCACAATGACTGTCGAAGCAGGTCCACAACAGACTTTTTCTTTCCTTTTAAGTAGATGGTCTTCCTCCTTGTAGTAGGGACGGAAATCATTAACCAATCTCCCTGGTGATGGCTACTGGCTGATTACTAAAAGGCATACTACACAAACAACACAACGTGGCACAAAACATACATCACTGGCACATGAGAAGATGATCGACATACTAGAAACCAGTAGGACTATAATGACATCTTAAACTGTCATATCTTTGTCGTTTCCAAGAAGGAATTCAAAGGTAACACGATGTAATCGATGCTATGGTTGTTCACTTTTCCCACATGCATCTGGGAACTGTTTATTCTAAAAGTCTCTTTCATTTGAATGACCGGTATAGTTTCATATTAGTATTCCTAAGTTTAATAAATTCCCTTGCATGTACCTTTTCAACCTTATTTTCCGATCAATTCTTCAAAAATTTCTTTCACGCTTTTCGTCATATCTTTTTAATATATTGCGTTTGACAAAGAAGGCTTTTGAAGCCTAGTGCATCCATGTTTTCTTTTTTTTTTTTATAAAAACCCCAAACAGGAGAGGTATCTTCTTTCATCTTCTCAGCAGGTTGAAAGCTGAGATGAAAGAAGATATTTGTTGACATTAGACTTAAACTTCAGTAGATTGTATTTTCAGGAACTACCTATGAAGGAATGGTGTTCCAGAAAACGTAAGTTGAATGAATAGCATTAGCATTAGTAGAGGTATATGGATATGATACAAGAAAGCAAGCTTATACAGAATCAGTCTAAAAACAAAAAACCTTCCCATTCCACCCATCCATTCACTCCAAATGTTTTCTAGTTCAGCATTGAATTTATTTAAGATGTCAACTTCCACAACGACAGATGGCAGTTTTTCCAGCAGTCAATCACCCGTTGGCTAAAGGCAAATTTCCGCACATCTATTCTACAACTGTCTTTCCTCAATTTGAATTTATGTTTATGTCTCCTCAGGCATTAATCCGGACAAGAGGAAGAATCCCATCAGCATTAAGCTTGGTCAAACCATTCAAAGCATTACACACCTGAATCAGATCCCCTCGCAGGTGCCTAGTTTTCAAACACTGAAATTTTCAGAACTTAAGCCTTTCTCCGTAAGCGCAACCCTTTGTTCCATTCACCAATCTCGGTGCCCTTCTCTGTACTCGTTCAGCAGCGCTATATCCTTCCTAAAATTAGGCCTCCAGACCTGTATACAATACTCAAGGTGTGGCTAGACCATTGCCTTATACAAGGGGATAATTCCTGCTAGAAAAATTCTTTTATGTCATTGACAAGACACCATGAATTACTCTTGCAGTCTGTTTGCACTACTCAGAAAACTTCATATCTGACTGCACGATTACCCCCAAGCCTTTTTCATTTTCCACTTCCAGGAGTGTAGTATCACACAATATATTACTCTGGAGTTACTGAGGTTACTGGAGTTACTGAAGTTCAATATTAAACTTCAGTTTAATATTGAACTTTTCTAGATCCTGTTGCAGTAGCATACTGTCATTAAATCTCCTGCAAACTTTAACATTAAGCCTGATATAACTTCATCAATATCATTGATAAATACAGAAAATAACAATGAGCCCAACACTGAACCCTGGGAGACTCCACTAATGACATTAATCCGCGAAGAGCAGTGTCCATTGATTACCACCCTGTCTTCTCTCACTCAACCACCCTTTTATCCATTGTAACAACTTGTCCTTAATGTCACACTGCTCCAATTTGTGCAGCAGTCTTCCATGTGCGACAGTATCAAAAGCTTTCCTAAAATCCAAGTATATGAAATCAAAAATATTTTTTGCATCCAGTTCCTTTGTGGCCACATCATAGCATCCAATCAAATTGGTCAAGCAAGACCTCCCCTTAACAAACCCATGCTGTGTCTGAACTATAACTGCAGTCTTGTCTAGATGGTCCTGCATTACGTCTTTAACCAGAGACTCCATTATTTTCTCCGGAACAAAGTTAAATTAACAGGTCTGTAATTATTCGTGTCACCCTTTGATGAGGAAGAAGAAAAGTTGGTTCTGTGAGTTTGATGTTGGACAGTAAACGGATGTTGACTGAGCTGGTTGCGGCACGTGTTCGGGCCCCTTTGGAAGAGAATTATAAAGCCAATTTAGAAGAACAGTACTCGTGGAAGTATCTACAGAAAAGACATGCAGCAGAAACAAAACGTCTATGAGACAGAGAGTGGAGGGACTCTGTTAGAGATGAGTCATTTATTAACCTAACTGCCTTCTTTTTAATAGAATCTAGAAGTCTGAGAGAGGTTTTGAGGGCACCGGCCCAGATGTGAGAACAATATTCCATGGCAGGACGGATTTGCGATTTGTAAAGAGTGTACAGCTGTTTGGAAGAAAAGTAACGCCGAGAGCGAAAGAGAAAACCCAATTTTTTAGATAGAGAGGAAGTAATATTTGTAATGAGCTTATGTCAAGAGAGATTAGAGGTCAGGGTAATCCCAATAGATATTATGATCTTGCCAAGAAATCGAAGTGTCATCGAAGATAAGCATAGGAGCAGATATAAGACAGATATGAGTTTTAGAAGGATTGAAATCAATTAAGTTGTCATTGCCCCACTGGAGAATTACCTGGAGATCAGCATTTAGGGAATTTGCAATGGCTATTCAAGAAGTCGAAGCGGTTTGTGCAGGGCAAAGTTTCTCAAACGGAAAGGTGAAATGCAATGTCCTATCATCAGCAAAACAATGGATAGGATTTGCGTTCAATGGAAGAGAGCCATCTACTATCATCCGCGGTGAGCGATCAGAGAGAAAACTGGATACTCAATTACAGAAAACTGCCGGGAACCATAAGATGGAAGCTTATTTAGAAGATCTTTATGCCAAACACGATCAAAAGCCTTTGAAATGTATGGAGGCCCGAAAAAAAGGATATTGGATTTCAAGTAAACGTCTAAAGATGCGCAACGCACCTGGTCAGATCGGCAAAAAGTTTTGCAGCCAACATATTCGAAGTGTTTACAAAAACGGTGGCGCTGATCCTAATAGGTGCACATTTTCTTTTTAATTTCAGGAAACGTTTGTGAGCTTTTAGAATTCTGCTTGAAGTTTATCGATGCGTTGTCTTTTCTTAATGGATTGCAATACCGATTGAACGATTTTTTTTAGTTTCTACTAAAAAAAAATTAAACATTTAAAGAAAGGTGTTTTTCACACCTTTTATTGTAAAAAAAATACATTAATTCTGCTGAATTGAATATTCTACTTACTATTTGTAAAATTAATTTTAATAATTTCAAAAACATTTTAAAAAAATACATATTTTTTTCAAATACATAAATAATAAAAATCATAAAGGAGAAAAAAAACGCAGGCTCTAACTTACATTTAGAAAACACCACCAACTTTATTGAATGACTGGAGCAAATATGAAACCGAAAGAAACAAAATGAAACAACCAACACGCTTTGAAATAGAAAATTGTTACTGCAGAAAACAAAATACGCCTCGAAAGTAAATCACGTGTTGAGAAATGATTTTTCCCAAAAAAATCATTATATCAGTTCTAAACCTAGACAGAAAATAACTCAAATAGCCAGCAACAAACAAGAGAAATATTTCGTAGCAGAACTATTGCTAGTGAAAAACTATAACAAGAATGGTGGCGCTGTACCTGCTGAGTGCAAAAAATCTAACACTGTAAAAACGATAAAAAAAAACAATTCAAAAGTCATATCCAATAAAAATTTGCCTATATTTAAGAAGCTAAAGAAAATCAAATTTATTAATGCGGGTTCGTTATTTTCGAAATGTACCTCACAGGTGCTCTACCGCTGCACCTGTGAGGTTTATTTTCGAGATGTACCTCACAGGTGTAGCGGTAGTACAAGTTAATAAATTCCGAGTGGATTATTTAAAAATTTGCTTAAGGCGCATCCAGGGTTGCAGTGAGGTATCCAAATTCCGGTATTATCATCCCTAGACTGGAAAGGCGCCTCCGTAGCCAGGTGGGAAGGAGCAGCAGTGCGTAGCACACGCTTCTTGATTAGACCGGGGTTCGAGCCCGTCACCACCAAATACGGAGGATGCGGAAAGGTCATTCAGGGAATGACCACCGCATATCCCGGAGCAATATGGCCTTAGTTGCTAATGCTCCTAAAAAACCAAATAACAACAACAACCTAGACTGGAACGTTAGAATTAATTTGTTTAAAGTATGGAAACTTCTTTTAATAAGCAATAGCATATATTTTGCAGATATATAAACATTGCGCTGGTGTGGTTGCACCAGTTGTTTACTAATATTTTAATTCAGTTTCTGACGCATAAAAATTTAAAATTATGTCGCATCTTTCCAACAGACCTTCGCTCACAGGCATCTCCAAACTCATCCGCATTCCAGCTGATTAAGATAAAGGTCACTGTTTGTTAAAATGACTGCTATCGACTTTCTCGCAGGCAGCTGTCCATCCCATGAATTTCGAAATAACTTTCGCAGCTGCAGGCCTATTATGTCTCATCTGCTGAGCCCATTGGTGGCACACAGAAAATACGATTGGCCATAACCCACCTTTTTTATTGTGCAATTATTCTGAGACCGTTTGGTTTTGATATAAAACCACTCGACAAATACTTTAACAGATCCTAACGGCTTATTTCAATATTCCATATCTATAAGAGGTGATCTCTATTTTTAGAAATCTAATACAATGAAAATTTCCTCCATTTTACGATAGGAAAGATCCTTAAGACCGAAATACCATCCATAATTTCCTTGTCAAAACATGTTAATGGAGTGGTGTTCACATTCCATTGTTATTTCTCCATGAAAATGCGCAACTTGGACAATAATCTCTGCAAAGCATCATTAAACTGACCATTGTTTATTGCTCTTGAATGAATCCTGCTACTTCGTTTATGATCATTTGAAAGCCCTGAACCAAGCAAAAAGGCACCTCTATGGCCATTAAATACTCGAAAGAGGGATATAAATTGAGGAAAGCAACAAAAGGCGTTAAAAGAGGTAAGACATTATTATGATTGAGTAGAGATCGTCCCAAAACGGACGATCAAAATGCGAAGAAAATATTTATTGAACCTAGAAAGCTAGGTGGCAAAATTTGAATGTCATGAAGAGGAACTTTTCATATATTTTATGACTGATGCTTTTATGGCTCTTTTAAACGAGAGTTTCTGGATTTGGCTGAAATCTTGAAATCGCCTTACTATTCATAAAATATTGATTACATTGATTTGTGAATGGTTCCATAATCACCAAGTTTTTTTCTTTTACACAATACAATTGAATGCAATTTTCACAAATGTAGAAGACCGGTTCTGTCTGTATTTCATTGAGAATATATTAATTAAATTATTTAATGGAATATCTTTCGAAAACACTTCCTCTTTTGTTACTCAAGGTCTCTACACCAGAAGAAGAGTTCAGCAGTACACATGTTTGAATTGACAATGATTCGAGCACGTGATTGCTAATAGGTTAATGATTGCGTTCTTGGAAAGATGATTAATGTAAATGTCTCTGACCTACGTGGCTATGCTCGAGTATATACTCCAGGATAGCCATCAAATTCCTGCAAAGTCCCCTCAATAAATTAGCGGTTGTTTAGAACAAATCAGTTGACACGCAATAAGAGACTTGTCAGGTTTAAAAGACTTGTTTATAAGAGACTTATCAATTTAAAATCACCACGCCGGTATTTCTAGGTCTTAAACAGTGTTCTAAAATGCCAAGTTAAGTTCAAAAACAAAATATCCAGAAAGTTTTCCATCTAATAAGGTTTTCGATTCGCTTTACAAACAAGTAATAGCTCTAGGACTGAAATAAGGAAATACAATCGAATACCCCAACCAAAAATGTCTTATTAAAAGTATCAAAATTATTCAGATTAGATTAATACAAATATATGAGGGCGGACTAAAAAGTAATGCTTCTTATTGCATAGCTTTCGACAAAAAATAGAGATAAATCGAAAAGAAAAACCTATTTGCAGGTAATAAAGTTCTCTTTAATTTTGTTATCATTTTCTGCATATACCTCCAACTAAATCGATATATTTCGTCCCGAACTTATCAACATATGCCGTTCAAATAAAATTCTTTCGGCTAAGAGGCCAAATATCTCTTCACGGTTGCTTTAACTTCTTCATCGGAATCATATCTGTTGCCTTGGAGATTCTCTTTAAGCTTTGGAACAAGAAAAAGCCGCTTGCAACTACATTTGGACTAGAAGAAGGATGCGAAACTTCGAATCCCAAGGAAGAAATTCTTGCCAATGTTGCATGGCTGCAGTGGCGTCGCCTCTTGTTGTTTATTATTATTATTATTATTTATTAAGTATAAACGATATCTAAATGTACCAAACTGAAGTGTGTGTAGTCCCTTTTTCCAAAAATTCTGTGTTTGAATCGCGTCTAAGATACTTCCATTGAAAACGATACAACCGCACAAAAATTTTATCTCATACGTACTAACTGGAACCTCTTAACAACATGGAGAATTTAGGCAGAACCTTAGCGCCGTTTAGCGATGAGTTTATGAACTAAGAAGCCATTACTTTTCAAACCACCCTCGTATTTTTGTCAGATATGGAATAATCTTTTATAGAAATGATTATCTTCAGTGATTAACTCCATCAAAGTGAGAAATAAATCTGAAAATTTCCAACAAAAACTATCATAACTAATTTCTTCAAGTCCATGAATACAATATCTTAATTTTACAAATAAACCTCATTTATATTTGATTTTTTTTGGTTCAGTTTACGTTGCACTGAACATATACTGCCTAATAATAGATTTTACTATGTAGTGTATTACGAATAAAAACCTTTGTGAGGTCATCCTCCCAATACTGCAAATAACGGAAGCTGGTTCTATCTTATCACACTAAAAGTTGTACATGAAGAGTGGGATCGATCACAAAATTCACAGAAGTTAGTCAAGAATTAATCATTAGAGGGACGGCATTGAACACACACAGCAGCTCAGATGTTTGTCGTGTATCCATGGGCTAATTATACTGATAACACGTTGCAAATAACTGGTCTTAGCAAGAGGCGATTCGTGCTCCGAAAGAAGGGTTCATTTCTTATCTTTCTTAATTAATCTTTACTCGGTGCATTTCATTCTGACCTCGATAACATCTCTCCTCCTAAAACCTTCCCAGAAGAAGATGGCGTTAGACATCCTGGAGTCACGATAAAAATTTCCGCCTTGTTGAGAATCTCACAATTGATATTTCGCGAAGCGGTCGCACGCAGCGTGATAAGAAAACCGCAGGTTTCTTATCACTGTAAAACCGTATGTTTTCGGTTTTCGTCGTCTACCCGATATTCCGGATAGCGTTCCCTTGTCGATTTGACATCTACGAAGAAGAGTATGTCAACAAACATCTTGTACCATAGTTAGCACAGCCTGCAATCACATTTTGATATTTTCTGATCAATGCGCTGGAAAAGATCTTCCATATTCGCTGTCGTGCAGATCTTGAGCTGTATTTAGCGTTCGCTTGGCTTGCACCAACTTTTTGCACGACGTTTCTTTATGCTTCTATACGCTGCAGTAGCGCTCCTGACTTGGATATTGTTATTTTCGACATTTTCAGGTGTAGAAAATAACTCGATTTATTTCTTGATTTATTGGTGTCTTCAGTGATGTATCGCTGCTTCTTTCAACGTTCATTTTCTTGGTGATGTTTTTGCTGGTCGACAGAATATTTCAATATTTTATAGCTGGATTGCATTCGTCGATGTTTATCTCCCATTTATTTGCAATAGTGTTTTTTCAAATACCTCGAACGGTGCTTTTTTAATATCCAAATTATTAAATTATGTTTAAAAGGAATTTTTGCCACTTCTAACCGAATAAAATACATGATGGTTAGAAATTAGGGCACCTCAAAAATGTGATGGAAAATTAAATAAAAAAAGGTGTCATCGGATATTTAAAAAAGTGGACGTTTTCAACATTTATTATTATTTTTATAATTACAAGGGTGACTCCAAAAGTTTTTTGCAATCATATAATTTTATTAAAGCTACATATTTCACATTTTTTACAGAGTAAAAAATCTCAAAGTATTCACCCTTAGCATCTATACAAGTTTTTCATACTTCTAAACCAACTATCAAAGCAGTTTGACCAGCCTTCTTTGGAGATCTTAATTATTCCATCGATGAAGGCCTGTAAAGCTTCTTCATCCCTCTCAATGTTTTTTGTCTTTGAGTAGAATTTTGATTTTTTGGGACTAAAAACGAAATCACAAGGCTCTAAGTCTGGAAAAATAAGGTGGATGGATGGCTAATTGAACACTATAAATGGCTAAAAAGTCTAATGTCGGAGTTGAAGTGCAAGCTTTGTCATGGTGAAGCAAGATCCCTTTAAGCCGTTTTTTTAGGTCTGTTTTGGATCTTTTTGAAACACTTTTAGGAAGAAATTTAGCAACATACCATTCACTGTTGACAGTGTTTTCGATCTTCTAGCTTTACAATTTCTAAAAAATCCACTTTTTTCTGAAGAAACAAGTGACCATTTTGTTCTTGGGTGAAGGGGTTGTTTGAGATCATCGAACGGTTGATTATTGCTTTGTTTCTGGATCATAATTGTACATCCAAGTTTCGTCACCTGTAAAAGTATCATAAACAGCCTTGGATTTGCCTTCATCTAACTTTTTTAAGCATGAAATGCCACCATTCCAATCATCATTCAAGCTGTGAGGCACCCATCTGCTAACAAGCTTCCTGTACTTTAAATGATCATTAATGATGGTAGTAATTTCTGCTGCCCACGCCTTCCTCTAAATGCCGATACGTAATTATTCGATCTTCAATCAGTAAAAATCTTACCAGCTCAGTTTTTTCAGGCGCGACAGCTGTTGATGGGCTCCCTGAGCGAGGCTCATTTTCAAAATTGGTTTTTCCAAATTTAAATTCATTGAACCAATTAAAAACTGTTCTAATTGATGGTGCTTATCCCCTAAAGCATTTACTAATCTTCCATGGGTTAGTAAATGCTCTGGGGGATCGAGCACCATCAATTCTTTTGCAGTTAGATTCGATTTAAAATCATAGAAAATCATGGCGCTAAACTTTCACGATTAATCTCCATTTTGACTTACGCAATCTTTAAAAAGAAAAAACAAGCACCTTGTCAACAAAATCGCGCCTTCTAGCGATAACTATTTGAAGGATTTTGATGAAACTTAGTATTTAGGGTAAATAAAGAACTTAGATTTTAATGGTACTATTTGTTTTTTATTATTTAACATCGATTGCAAAAAGTTTTGGAGTGACTGACCCTTGTATTTATACTATGTTTATATTTATTGTAATTGACCGATTGCATAATCTGATAGAATTATTAAATTTTAATTGTTTCCTTTGAGCAAATTTTGAATCATCCTGTAAGGCGGTACTATAAAACCATCTTCTTTCTATGAACTCATTAATTGAATACTTTTGTCACCATTAGAGGTCTACACTGTGAGCGTCTTCAGCCTTTACAGATGCTGAAATGCTGATTGATTTATTCAAAAGAGAAGTAGCTGTTTTGTAATGTTTTCAAAAACATCTGCATCAATGTATATTATAAGTTTGCTACCAATCTTTATCAACTACTAATTGATTTGTCCTTTTAAGGCAGATGGAATTTTCTACTGTAGCCACATAAAGTCAGATAAATTACTACACATTCTGGTGGCACTATCATCAGTGTTCTGTTTGCATAGATTATTTATCTTAGTTACATCGGCAACGTGTCAACAGTCCTCAATGTAATACTCTTAGAAAGAGCTTCAAAAAATAGTAACTGATATAAATGTGGTTCTGCCGAACGGATGAATTAGACTTGCAAAAAACCGTTATGCTCTGAATTGTGTATTTCTAAGAATGTATTAAGGAGCAAAACAGGTTTTATTGCGTATTCTCCAATGATTTTAGAAATTTCATGGTTCCTTTGTTCGTTCTTGTGTGCATCAAATATCAATAATTTGATAGTCGAGTCCTCTAGGGAAAATCTAACGTCTTCAAACCTTTCAAAGTAATCAGTATATTCTCTTACTCAAACACAAGACCCTTCTTCTCTTTCTGCACAATCTCATTCAGGAGATCAAACCTTTAAAAGTACTAAACATGAGATAAAACAACTCCAAAAGCAATTGCAATATGCTGTAATGATTTTTTCATGCAACCTAGCAGTCAAACCGACATTGAGAACACGTGCAATTTGCATGTTACAGATATACACTGAGTGTTTACTTTATTAGGTGCGCCCACTTAATGGCAACTGGTTCTCTTTTAGCCCTCAGAACATCCGCATTCGGCACGGACTCAACTAGTCTTCAAAAGCGTGCTACAGAGATGTTTGTCCGCGTCTTGTGATTGTCCAATATTTCTTAATATGAGCTATAAACAGTGCGATATGATTTCAATAAGGGAAGCGCCTTAAAAACTAAATACAAAGTAGTGTACCACAATGTATATACCATGAACTAGTATTAAATGTCTCGCAAAGTGAATGATTTCATACGTTGCAAATACAAAGTAACAATGGCGTACAGCCTATGATATATGTAAAACAGAAAGAAATTCGTGTTTTTGTAAATTTAATTGGAACAAAATGCATGAATTTGGTAGCTCAGTGCTTTTTTAAGGTCCGGACAGCTAATTTTCCCTCTGCCCTTGTACAGTCGACTACCGTCGAAGATGGACTCGTATTATCATCAAGTAGTCCAAGAACTGGCAATCGCTCATTGTTGAATTAATTGATGGATAACTCTTTTCAGTTTACTGATTCCAATCTGGGTTTTGGGAGAGCCATGGCATCACTGTAATACTCATCTGCTGAACCCATTCCTTAACTATCTTTTCCATCACTAACGCTATTTATAACTGCTATAGACTGTAAGAATTTTTACGTATTACATTGAGACATTCGTACTATGGTTTTAAAATGTTCTTTCATTCTCTTTATCTCAAAACATTCCTCCCATCATTAAAGGGATTCGAACGCAGCTGTTTTCAATCCGGTGTGGGAAGTACGCTAATTATACCAACTGTGCTACCCACGAGGGCTAAACGACTCTGATTTGAGTAATATTCCACCATTAACACACTCTCCCCTATTCTGAAATCCCTCTCTGGACCCTTTTACTCGAAGTTATTTACATTTTAGTAGGTTCTCATTACAAATGATTGTCCTCTACATGGTAATCACATCATTTCCCAGTTTACAGAAGTAAGAAGGAAAAGAAAAGTCGCAATTTGTAAAGCAGTCATAATTCTTGACTTCCACCAAACTCTTTAACATCATCTATTCTATTTGCTACCGCTGTTCAACTGAAAATTATCACCGGACTCTGTAATTGGATGAGTACGAGGTTATTTAAGCATAAAATATAACTTATTACGCGTACAGCTAAGCACCATAAAACTTCAGATTTGCAACACCATCAAATGAATTCCCATCTGGAGAGTGTGTATATTTAGCATATAAAACGAACATTCGTAAATTTTAGATTAGCCTTTCAAATTTTTCTCTTCGGCAATAAGTGAACTTAAAATACCGCAAGGCGTGTATGAATTAAGTCGCAGAACGAGCAATAAAAATCACTTCCCGTCAGTGAATTACGATATTATTAATGACGCTTTGGTGTATTAAAGAGTTTTAATGAGAAGACATAAAATAGAGGAAGTCATAGCTGAAACGAAGAGTTATAGTCAGATCCAAACAAAAAAATAATTGCTAATTTCATATGTACCTTGGTTTTTGGTATTAATTTTTAATAAAATATCATTATATTAAATTTATAAAATAGTTCTTGCTCGATAATCCTCACGTACTTAAAAGAAATGTCCTTTCCTTTAATTTATCCATGTACACCCATTTTTATATTAATTAGTAGATAAATTCTTCCTGGGGCTCATGATGAATTCATCCTAAGGCTTATGATGAGGCTAATGATAAATTTTTCTTTAGGCTTTTGATGATGGGGAACCCCAAAATTTAATTATATAATTCAATTTTAGGCAAAAATGAATTTATATTACAAAAAATAAATAAATGAAAATTTAAAGAAAGAGAAAATTACTTAAATAGAAGGTAAAAAAATCTGCTCGTATACATTAATACTCGAAAATAAAATACTTAAAAAAATTAAATAATTTATAACCGCAAAATTTTACCCAGTCTTGGGCCCACTTAAATGAGCCCTGGTATTAGTATGATCACACAAGGAAGTCAGAGGATTTCGCTATATCAGCTAAAAAAACTACTTATGTGTTTTTCTTTTCCTGTTGGTATCATCCAAATCTCCCAAAGAAGTTGTGATAACTTATTTCAATGATTAACAGCTCCTCGACTAAAGGAAAACGTCTTACAATTCAGTATATAATTCTCCCCCTTATTCTCAATTTTTGTCCCCTTTAATTCATAGTGCTGTCCCTTCTAAGGACCTTATGAACCGCAATCAGATCCTCCTCCTCCAAAGTACTAGTTACCAAGATCTGTAGCCAATACATTCGGAGTCTCTCTCTCTCTCTCTCTCTCTCTCTCTCTCTCTCTCTCTCTCTCTCTCTCTCTCTCTCTCTCTCTCTCTCTCTCATATGGACGCCTCTTTCGCCGATTTTGCCATGCGCTTTGCTAGTTGTCGCTTCGCCTTCTGAAGAGGCTCTTTTCTTTATATGTTACCTACATCCGTGGGCATAATTCTAGTGAATATTCTTGGAAATCCTTTTACAGTGATATAAGGATTAAGGATTTCCACAAAGTCCTTATACAGTGATATAACCTCCTTATCTCTACAAGCAATTGCTTGATAAATCATCGACTGGACACGATGTTCCACCCTTTTGTTGCTTGGCGCGGAGAACTTCGTATCAGTTTTCATCCTAAATCCTTTTCTTCGTCTACTATGTTGAATTAAAACCCCCGAGTGTATAAGTTAATTTAGGTTTTTATTTTCATAACATTTTGAAGTATTAAAAAGCAGTTAGCCCTTTTGTGACTATCGACTATCGCCGAAGCCTGTCCAACTCATCCTGGAACTCGTAATCTTTGCGTCATCCATAAATTTCCACTTCATGTCCTACACATTCGTTGAAGTCACTGCCCTGGTGGGTAAGCACAATTAATAGAATCGCCGTCCTCCCCACGCCGTGTGGAAAAGACTTGCGTTCAAGTCCCGTCGATGACGTGAGGAATTTTAATGGGCTTTTTCACAACATGGCTGAGTTAGTCGGTCTCAAGCGAGGGTAACGTGGTTTTTCTCCCGAAAACTCGTGTTTTTTATTTCCAGCAAACAAAATCGACCTCAGAACGTATGCAGTTTACAGACAGCACACACGGAACAATATGGCCTTTGTCGCTGATGCTCCTAAAATCCAATAGCAACAGCTACAAGAAAGCAACTTTCGGTAATCACGATTGTTAATGCAAATAATCAGGAAAGACTTATTCGATTAAATTTTAAATAGCAACTTCAAATATTATGGAAATATTTCGCGTAAAATTAAACATTACTGGAGTTTCAAAATGGATCATTAATGAAGAAAGGAAGTTTTGAATTGCATTCATAACAAATATTCCGATAGGTTCTCTATTAAGATGGTTTAATTCTTCGTTTTCTACGTTTAAATTCCAGTATTGTCTAAATGAGTTGTTAAAAGCTTTAGTTCGAAAAACGAATAATGGTTTTTCTATATATTGACGTGTCTAGATAAAATGATGTTCTAAATGTTCTCTTTGCAATATGTATTAAAGATTGTTCGATATTTCTATTGTGGATTATCATTTTCATCCTCAGACTGACTATGCGTGCGCCCACCTCATTCTAAACACTTTGCAACATTAATCTAGAAACTATTAGATCTCCTATATTATATTGGGACAACAAAAATTCCATTCTTTCTAGCAATGTGCCTCCAGATAACTAACTTTCCTCACCTCGTATGTTAAAAATCGATTTCCTTGTCCCAGACAGCCTGATGTTCATTTCAGAGGAAACCGGAGGTTGGATGGTAAAAATCGAATTTCACCGAACTGTTGGAATGTGGGTTATGAATGAAGCAAGAGGAAAAAGACAAAGAAATACTTAATTATAATCGCAGGGAATCGTATACCTTACGTCCAACCTGATAAAACCAGAAAGGTTGTATCAGTAGCTCAGTAGGTTTTCATATTTATGGATCACAGTTGATTTCTTTTACACCAATCAATAAGGTTAGAGATGCTTGTGCAATTATAATCTTTAATTGGGTTTAAAGTTACAACTCGCAGATTTAATTAAAATGGTAGAAGACAACTCGGTACAATAACTGCAGTCTTTGCAAGCTCTTTTAGATTAGGGGGTGTATTGTCTTTAGCATCACGATTGTAGCGAGTTTGCACTGATGATTTTTTATAAAATAAAATTTAATTTTCTAAAGCCCCCCCCCTCGTTGTTTAAAACTGTTAAATTATTGATAAATTCTCCACCATGAATACTACATTAGCCATAGTGAATGTTATTCTCGAAAACAAGTTAATTCTAAATATAAAGATTTTTATATTAAAATATAAATTTATATTTTATGTTAATAAAACCTTTTTACTTTTAATTTCAACTTTTTCTTAAATATTTGAATGAACTGAGGTTTTAAAGTTTTAAAAGAATTTATTCGTGTTCTATAACGCCTAATGCATCTTGCTATTTTATTTCTAAAAGAAAAAAGTAAGCTAAAATCTATAATGATAGATAAAAACAAAACTCACTGTGAACACACTCGATGGTGATGATTAATAGATTTCTCTTTTAAATTTTTAAATATTTAGAATAATCAGAATATTATGAGTATTACAATGTATTGCTATACTCTATCTGCATTTATCTTTGATCGTTAATTTAATTTATAAACTGCAAAAATAAACAAATATAGAAATTTCAAATGTTCTTATGGCCCTCGATGAGCAAGAGCCCCCTTTTTTAAAGACGGCTAATTTTTTTAGAATAATAAACATAGTATAGGGTCTACATCTCACACACACAAGTAATTATGTTCCTTAGGAATGGAGGTAGAATCTATTTTTAACTTTGTGATATAGAACAAACCGCAAAATTGAAAAGGAAATTTTCGATTCACAATTAAAATTTTATCCTTATACCTGAGCTCCCTATATTTCTGTATTATATTCCTTTTTATCTGTATTTTACCTTTCTAATCGGCTTAACTGTATACATTCCTTGCATCCCTTTCTAATCACTTGACAGTTATTTTAGCTGAAGTACAAACGGATTTTTGAGGATTACAATATGGATTAAATTGTGCTAAACATCTCAGAAAACTTGCAAGACTTCAACAAACTTATTTGAAATTAATTATTTTTCAAACAAACAGCATTTTTAAACATATTCTATTTAAAAATTGCATCCCCTACACTACTCCGATACGTCTGAAACTATTCGAATGATCCTTAACACTGCGAAACGTTCCTTTTCTTATCCACGATACAAAGATAAGGTAGGACACACACACTTAGAAAGCCCACCCTTAGCTTTTCTATCCAAAATGTCTATGTGCAAGGTCGTTGTAGAAGGCAGAATCTGTAAACAAAGTCAAACAAATATTCTAAAATAGAATTTCCCACGAAATGCTATGAGTCCAACAGAAGGCCAAACTTCCTAGGGATTTCCGATTATCGATATCTCTTGACCTCGAGCTAACGCGAGAAGCTTTCTCTGGTTTAAAGGCCGTCACGCATCCGCCGACTGCTTTAACAGCCCGGGTGTGTGTTATCGGAAAACAATCTTTTTAAAGCCCCGAGACAACCGGTAAAACTAGTAGGAAAAACTAAGAAGAATAGAGAGCATACTTACAATGCCAGTCTACCCCTGTAAAGGATGGTTCACGGCATAACATCGGTGCTCTACCGGTCGTACTTCCTGCATCAATACGAGAAGCAAGGGAGGGATCACTACAGAGCGAGAGACGATGCCTGTTCCTTAGCGCCGTCGAAGACTGAGAGCCGAACCGTCTGGTCCATTACAACGGTGGCGAAGAGGATAAACCAAATGGTGCAGCGTTCCACTTTCATCCTCTGGCTGCCGCGAGTGTTCTTGTAACGTTGTCACCACAGGAGACAGGCCAGCGCCTCTTCGCACTTCTCCTAGAGAACGCTGCTACACGCGATCGCCAGGCGCATGTCGTTTCACGCCTTACCAGAAGACGAGCATTATTATTCCATGCCACATGCACGTGTTTTTATTGCCTCTATTTCCCATCAGTCCGCAACCCTTCAGAGGGCGCTATGTACCCTGCTGTATTGGCACCAACAGGTTGCTGTCAAATTCCATAATACTCCCAGCTTTTTTTTTATTTCTGTCCATTCTTTCTCTCATCACATCTTTAGCCTTCGTGGTTCCTCGTGAGAGTTCATTTTATTTTCTCCTTATATGTTTTTTGATTGTGCAATTATCGAAATAAGACTCTCGTGTTGTATTTCATTGAATACGGTTAGATATAAGTTGAAACTGTTAATTGTTTCTGTTTGGAAGCAAGAAACGTGGACTTCTGGCAGAATGACTGTTTGTTTTCTTGACTTGACAGTGAATTTATATATTTTGATAACTTGAGTAATGTCCGAATGATCTCCTAAAGGTTATCAACACCAATGTTTAATCAGATTTTTACTATATGTAGATGTCTAACCGCTGGATATGTAAAATATATTTCCATTATCCGGTCTTCATTAAAGATCTTACAATATGTATCATATTGTTCGTAGTGTCAAGCACCATATAAAAGCTGCTCTTTAGAATTTTGGTTTCTGCACCAAAAATATCTTTCTCCTTTCATGCTGTATGAAGAGAAAGGCTATCGTGGAGTATTAAGTGAATATGGAGACTGCGATACTTCATATATGGAATTCGAAGTCTCCATATGGTGTCTTCCTAAATATATTCTATGTGATTCCATATTTAGTCAACAAATTCTGCGGAATAGAAGCCATTCCAAGGATCGTTGTTCAAAGATATTTTAAGCAACAGTAGAAACGTGTTACAACCGTCTAAGGAGATTAATCTTTGAAACTTTAAGTAAAATATTTTGTCTCCTAAAGTATCCTTATACTTCTTCTTCTTCTACTTCTATTTCTACTCTAATAAAAGCCGCTCATTTCTACTCAATGGAAGTCAACTCTTGTGGTGAGAAAGTTGGCTGTTCGGTGGATATAAGAAGATATTTTATCGTCCCCTATTGCAAAGGAGTATACCCTTTGGGATACCTTTTCGCATGACTGCATAACGTTGTTTGTCCACGAGCAGAAATAAGTTTTCCATTTCTTAGAACAAACATAACATATAAAGCACCTTATTGCGAAAAATCACCATTATTCGAAAAACAGGACAACTTGATCATCGCTGAACAAAGATGCTGAGAATTTATTGCAATTTCGTTTGCCCGCATGCTTACACAATGCTCAACTAACATGAATTTATATAATAAATTACTTCTGAGAAACCCATGTTTTGTGTATTCGTATGGAATATTAGTTTCTTTTGTTTATTAAAATCATTACCCCTCTCTGGACCCCACTGTTCACTCGTTATATTCAGAACCCAAGCGGCTGTGTATTATACGATCCGAGAAAGTTCATCCGGTTCGTAAATCCCCAACTAAGGAAGTGGATTAGTTAAAAATGCCTATTCGCCATCTCTTACTCTTGGCTCGTAAAAATGAATTGAAATTTTCTCTCTCGCCTGGCTTTGCCCTTCTCTCCATCTGCTACACTGGAAAACGGTTCAATATTTGCTTAATATTTACCGAGTCATGTAATCTCTCCTGGAAAACAGACTGCAGTAACACCAGATGGCGTGACGTCACCGACCGTCAGTGCGTTCCTCGAAAAGTTTGAAGTTTGTGGGTGAGGTAGAAAAATTGTCTTTCGCTAAGTACTTCTTTCTCTACTAACTTTACCGATAAAGTGCAAAGCTCAGCCAGCATCTCTCTGAAGATCCTTAAAAACCGAAAGATGCTGGAGGCATTAATAACAGTTGTAAGTGGAGTCTAAATAAAAATACAGCCATGAAAGTTAAATTAAGGCTCAAAAACTCGGCTGCTGGCTATTTCTGAAATCGATGCTCTTCTATGAACCCCGAAGTGACATTGTTTGGGATTTTAATTTGATTCAAAGAAATAGTTTGCATCGATTGTTTTGGATGCTTGCACCCGATGGTTTTATGCTCTAAGTTCATTACCTGACATTCTTTTTTTACTGCTTTAAGTGAAACCTTTGAAATAAAAACAGAAATCAATAATCCACGACGTCACCTTTCTAGTACATTCATTAATACTACCTCTGTTTACTCGCATAATGAACGTTTCGGAAGGTCTCTCATTATCTTTGACAAATTTCAATTATAAATTATAATGGCATTTGTACGAAATATTTTGTGGAGCAACTTCCTAAATTATAATTTGTTATGCCTAGGATTTCTTGGTTGGACAAAAATGCATAAAAACCTCTCCCACTTTCCATTGAATCGATATTTTGTTAGAATTATTTACCTCAGACATTTGTTATGAAGTCAGCATCGGCAACTAAGGCCATGTTTCTCCGTGTGTATTGTCTGTAAATGCATGTGTTCTGAGGTCGATTTTCTGTTTGCTGGATGAAGAACCCGAGTTTCCGGGACGAAAAACCATGCTATCCTCACGTGAGACCAACTAACTCAGCCACGTTATGGAAAAGACCATTAAAAATTCCTCTCGTCATCTAAGCGATTCGAACTCAGGTCTTTTCCACCCGGTGTGGGAAGAACAGAGATCCTACCAACTGTGCTACACAAGGCAGCGTGTCTGTTATTGTGGAACATGAGTAGCACTTCATTCGAACAAGTGAGTGGACGCCATCTTGTGCTAATTTAGATAGATCAGAAGTTGACTGCGACTGGCGATTATTTCGTGAAGTGGTATGCGACTTATATGAACTGATGAGGCAACTATGGAATTGATCTCGATGTAGAAGTAGGTGCCAGCATTTAGGGACCAGACTTGAGTTTGAATTTGTGATCAACACCCTTGAAGCACACGTGTCGGTGAAACCGCGCTCCTGTGGAGGATTAGATCACCACGCAGAGCCTACCGCTTGTGATGGAGAATCGTTGCTTTTCTTCTTGAAGATGTTGATTCGGACTGGTCTGCTACTGAGCTGTGTAATCCTTAGTAGTTAATGACAGAATGCTAGCATCCCCTGTTCATTCAAAACTGCAGAAATCGATTCAAAACTACTGAATCGTAGGTATCATGGAATTGTTCAAATATTAAGGTAGATGTCTGTTCGTGGTTTCTCACACAACCACCAAAGGTCATAGAACGTATCATGACAAACAGTTCCACGCCATAACTCCACCTCCTCCGAACTACACCATTGACACAATGCACTATTGCAGCAGATGCTCTCCAGGCAACTTCGCACCCACACTTGTCCTTCTAATCGGAATAGGGTGGAATGAAACTCGTCAATCCATACAACTGATCTCCACTGCTCTGTGTACAAAATACGGCGTTCGCTAGGCGAGGTTGCTGATTGAGGCTGGTGATGTTTGGCTTATGCGCCGCCGCTCTCTCATGAAACCAAGGCTGTGAAGTTGCATGCATAGTATGTTTGTACATATTTCAACCCTTGTTGACGCCTTATACTCCTAATTGATGATTTTTCAGGAATATCTGATGAAATCGTTGTACTACAGATCCGAGTACCCTGTGGTGGTAACGTGAAGTAAGGTTCCGTTGTCTACCTATACGTTGCTGAAGTCTAATGGCATAACGTTTCCATTTCATGATAATATCCCCAACAGTCGAGTATAAGGGCTGCGTATATCTTATTGTTCTTTTGAGTTTCTGCAGGCGCAAATACGCGAAGGTTTTGGGGGAAAAAGTTGAAAGTGCCTGAAAAATATCGTTATATTAATTCCAGATAGTGCTAAGAATGTTTTTCGTCGTAGAATGTGTCAATATTTGCAGTACCTCCTTCATTATAATAACTTAGCAATGATATTCCTTCTGGCCCTTCAGCTCTTATCACACCACAGTTCATATCATTTAGTGAAGATTCCTTGGAGATTAACAACCCGAGTATGTCTACTTTTTTATGTCTTCTTTTAACAACTTAGGGATTGGACTATAGGCAGGTTGTAAGTTTTTAACATCCATACTCATTTAACTCTTTGGAGTACAAAAGAGTTCCTCTCTTGTGTCTCTTCCTTCTGCTCAGTGGTACAAAGTAAATAAAAATGCAACCTGTAAAACTTGTGTACTTTCAGTGCTAAGAGAGAAGGGTGATTCAAGCTATAAGATGCACGATTAGCTCTTTCCACCAAGCAAAATGAATCTTATAGTCCAAGAAATACGGTAATCTCTCTAGGGTATAACATGTCATAATTCGTGTTTTGCTTTTAAAATCCTGTTCTACTTTTCAACTACAGCGTGACTAGAATTAAAGTTGGCCTACTTCGGAAGGTGTACAGAACGATTTGTCATATATGACATTTAGAATATGATCGTTACAGTTAACAGGGGAAAAGTCTTAGCGCCAAAAATAAAAACAGTTGAACATGTCACCCTCTAGGAGGCGGTAAATCGTTTCCTTGGCATATGAATTGTAAATATTTCTCTAACGAGAGTATCGTGTTACCATAACTTCCTTATTAAAACGTAGTTGCTGTTAAAACATTGACCAAAAACATTCATTTACTTAAAATAGAGCGAGTGTTATTGGTGAACTTAGAAACCAGGGCAATGTACGTGACACGTTATGGGATTGTCGGCAATCAAATCTCCAAGGACAGACCATTAACCTTTACTAAGTTAATAAAGATTATGACAAAGAACCAGGTAGGTTCCTTGTACATGGCGAAGGGGCGTAGATGTAAGAAAAGTAATGTAAATATTGTTTCTAGGAGCCAGTGTGTGGTTGGTGTTAAGAAGATATACAACGCTAACAATATTGAGAAGCAGGTGATCGTCCCTAACACAACTGTACATCATGTACTACGTCGATTAGTACAATTATCCCAGTGCAAATTGATCCCAAGCTTCCGGAAGGCATCTGATACCATCAGCAGCTTGATTTGATTGAAGAGTGTCGGGGGAACAATGTTTGGAATTCAGAGCATGGGATGATTCTGCTTTTCTAAACGTAGATCTGTTATTATATAATTCGTGGATTCTTCACTCCCGATACCCCTGAGGTGAAGCATTGGTCGACCTGCCCTTCAATTTAGGAATTCGGATCTTTCTATCTGCAAATATAAACACATATAGTTAATAATACATTCGCAGTTTTCCTTTCATCCAGGAGTACCAAACTTTCAGCTGTCTGGGACTACTCATTCTGAGAGTGTTAACACAAGTGAATTAGTTTTAGCGAACGGTTAAGCGTCTTTTCTTCCAAGATTTGCGATTGGACCTTAGAAATTATTGTAAGTTAGAACTGTACTAACAGTCCAGAGCTGGAGGGGTGTGATGTAGCAGTTCAGGTGCAGGCAGCGATTAGCATCTCGAGGATACGTCTGTGGTAGTCATGTGTGTCACTACTAGCAGATAACAGCGCAGCTGGCTGGGACGTGTAGTTCTAAATTTTTAGTATAGCCAAGATTTCCTCTCTGTATTTCTTGTTGTATACCACATCTTCGAGATCGACGTCGATCATTTGGAGTGAGGGCAACATTTGCTTAGGCATCTATCGGTGAGTGCCAACCGGTTGTGGTTTGCTAATAGCTGTGCTGAAGACCGAAGACAAGGGCGAGGAATTCATCAAGAGAATTGATCCCAGAAATTTGGAATCAATTCTCTTGAACACAAATTTTTATTATTTTACCCATTATTTTACCAGTGGCCATATAGATCATGAATCTATATTTTTCGGCCTTCATTCTTCGATATACGATCGCAACCTGTACAGTTAAAGGAAATTCGCTAACTGCGTTGCTCTCAGAGCCGGGGGAAGTTGGAGCTTGGTGCCGCACATTTTAAGAGGCATAATTCCTTCTCAAAGATCCTTTTAAGGTTGGATTCGGCAGCTGAATCATTTTAGTAGGTGCGAGTCATTGGTGCAGTCATTAATAATGCATTTATTAATGAATTTTCTGTTGCTGCTTAGCGATCCAAGGATCGCGCTAAGCTACATAAATCTGGCCTTTACAGAGTTGTATTCATCGCAGAGTTAAACGTGGAGTTGGGGGAACCCCTGAAGCCATATTATAAATATCACTATAAGATTCCCAGACCTTCGCGTGTTTGAACACTTAGAACTGAGGAGCCATTCAGCGCAGGCTCCAGCGTCGTTGGGCTACCCTTTAGTGAGAAGATGATTTGTGCCGATTTCAAAGGATTTATTCGGAGATTTAAGGCGCTGAGGAAGTCAGCTATGTCCCGTAGTTTCCTTTTGATTTACTGAGTGGGTTCGACTGGCCAGTAGAATGTCAATATCCTGGTAAGAAGCTAGACATCATCAGCACATATATTATCCAATTGCATCTGTTGGCCGCAAACGGCATCATGATTGGCGTGAAGAGAACACCGGACAGAACCCTGCCTTGAGGCAGGCACACCGGCAGTTATATCACGTATGATGACCTTTGTTTCGACCTTTATGACGAGGGTCCTCTTGGATAGGAGAGATTCTAGGAACCAGAGATCATCACCGAGGAAATGGAAGTAGTTTTATAAGAGGTCTAAGAGTTGAGGTATGGAGATGGCATCAAATGCAGAGTGGATGAGTGACAACTCCTGTATCTCTTCTAAGGCTTCTAAAATGTACAGCGTCAGTGTTGCAAGATTCACAAGATTCTGTCGCAGAGAATTAGCTGAATCAAATACCATCTGCAAGTTCGTATTGATTGATAACTCCCCCTCTATCTCACCTGGTGTTTTGCTGGGACAACAAATGGTGTTCTTAATAGATTTAAGACGTTTTCTTTTTACAACTTACAGTGATTTCAACATATAATAACATACTACTCAATATTTTATAAGCAGTTTCTGAATTTATCTTTGGTTGCTTTAGATATCGTTTTAAGTTCGATTTAATATTAAAAATACATTTTTAATCTTTTAAAAAAGATTAAAAGTTATCGATTACTATAAAGTAAACACCGCACGAAAACGGTTAATAAATATTAACCTCTGTGGACTTTAGAAAACTCTGCAGTGTCTTAAAAAGAAAGCGATGTCTAATATCCTGGATAGGTAGTGTATAAAAAAATCACAACATAAATGTAAAACGTCATAAAAAAAATTGCGCACGTGTAAATAATTTGCTTTCCGTTTTCGGATAAAAAAAATCAAATATCGGTGCCCGGAAAGAGAATGAAAGAAAGAAAAAAGGCAAAATATGAATAACAAGTCGCAATAAACTAAATCAATAATATACCACCACGTGACCATGTAACTAACAGTCCCCGTTGTGCCGCATTTTCCTTTAAGATATTCCGACACATCCCTTTAACCTTTGAAGTCGATATTACAGTACCGACTTCTTTAAAGCCCCAGGAAGATATCCAACATCAAAAATACCTTCGGTTGCCAGGCGCCCCATCTTTAGATTCATGCCGAGTAAAGCGCCAACCATGCCAGATTCGTGCGCGAGCTTTGTGTGCTGGTCCTCAGAAGCCGTCATATTATTTAGAGCACGAAATGCAAACTAAACCAAAATAAATAGCCTTACGGAGTGGGAAGCACTAGGAGAGTCTGAGCCGGTCCGCGGAGTAGTTTCAAAGTAATAACGGCGTCCGCTCCCTGCAGACCACCCCACCGCTACGTAAGCAGCGAAGTGAATCAATAACTGCATTTAGCAGAAATTGAGTAAAAAAAAAATGGGATCGAAAAACGGCGTGAAGTGTTGCCGTAACTTGCTCCCTGGAGGTGAAGGGGGGAATGTGATGTCGCACGTGAATTCCGTCATTGTCTAAATCACTGCCACACAAGTGGCGCCGTCCCCTTTTCCCAGAGCTTCGTCGCGTTCACCTCAAGAAACGACAAACCTCCCCTCTTTCTGATAAAGGGGAAGGAAGAGGATCTGACGTCGCCCGAATTTTTGATCGTCGGAATTCTCCGCTTGTTGGTCGTGCCGCCTCTTTAACCGAGGTCCCGTTTTCTAACCCACATATGACACAACGCTGTGGATGACGTCCTCGCGTTATTTATTGCCTCCAGAAGTTACTCGAAGCACAAAAACTTCCAACGTGCGACGAGATAATCCCCGACAGAGATATGCTAAAATCGAAGAGTCTTCGGCTCGTGGTTTTGTGAATAAATTGTTTCTATCTTCTGTAATCCCCACACTGTGTAGGGAACACACAGACTGCACATCAAGGGAACGTCAAGAAATTTTATTTTAACCTCAGCCAAAGAGAGAAAGAGAAGTACAGAAAAGTCTAGTTTGAAAGAATTGGTTCAGATTAATAATAATCGTGTTAACTCATTAATACACAGCTGATTTAACCTTGCTTTCAAATTCGCCTCCTAAATTGTTTGCTTGCGTAAAGGCAGGAGAAAATACAGCAGCTGAGGAGTTTTGTATGTGACGAAAGTTTACACGTTGCAGGGGCACAATGTTGCTACACGGGCATTGACGCTAAACTTGTTTTAATTGGTTTAAATAAAACAGAAGCGTTTACAACTGAAACTGCAGAAGTACGTTATAAACGAGGAAATAAAAACTGGCTGTACTGATAATACAGAAAAATTCATAAGGTTTCCCAGTAATCACATAACAGCCATCTAGTGTGAGTGTTTATGATCGAATTTGTACTGTATACTCGTATACACTATCCTCCAAAAAAAGTATCCAGACCCACTTCGGTTTCAGATTGATATCATTGCCACACACTACAATAGGCATAAGCCAATCGTCACGAAATATTGGTTGCTATTTGTCGTATGACACACTCCACCCTCATGAGCAGGAGATTAATAGTTGAACGATCAACTGCAGCGGATATACGAGCAGTTCTCATTCCTCTTGCAGAGTAGTGGCAAGCTGAACAAACCTTTTGGGTGATGTTGGTCTGTCCCTCAACCGACTTTCCATTTTCTTTCATAGGTTTCGAATCGGAACTCTGTGCTAGCTATTCCCAACTTTTTTTACATTCATGTCCATCAACGAGTCTCAAAGAGCGTTGATGATGTGGCATGGGGCATTATCCCTGCACAACCACCAAAGGTCCCAGTCCAAAGCATGAGAAACAGCTCCACCTACTTTGAACTTCATTGTTGGCAAAATGCACACCGTCCCCCAGGTATTCTCCACACCTGTATCGAAGTAGAGAGATTCGTCACTCCATACAACCGATTTCCACTGCTCTGTGGCAGTTACAGCATCCATTGCACCATGCAAGATGAGACCGCTGATTGCAGTTAGTGAGTTTTGGCTTATGCCCTGCCGCTCCCAAACGAAAACTGAAGCTATGAACCTCCATACGTCTTGTTTGTGTTTTTCAGGGATGCCTAACGAAATTTTTCGCACTACACATCCGAGTACCCTCTGATTACTTGAAGTGAGCTTCCTCTGCATTGCTGGACATTGGTGGTACCTTCACGTTTCCATTTCATGACTTTGGATGGTGTATGCTGTGTGCACCAGCACGAATCGAAAACCAGCAACTCCTCTGAAATCAGTCAGTGCAGTTCTGACGCTGCAATAGATTATAAAAATAGGGGTGTCCGGATAATTTGGAGGGTAGTGTACAAGTTCTTACATGTTAGTAAAAAAACACTATGCACACCATTGGCAAGTAACAAATTCCAGTAACAAATTGTTTACATTATCGAGTATATTGAATGAACAATAAAGAGAAAATGACTGTAGAAGTTAAATGATAATCAGATTAAGGAAAATATTGCATTATGGATGTAATACTAAGCCTTAGGATGTTCATAAATAAGAATAAGAATCTTTTTTTAAGTTTTGTATTTGATGAGAAAAAGTCCAGCTTCGTCTCACTGAATGATTTTTCTACTATATCAAAAAACTAAGAGGATAATTATCTGCGCGAGATTTATCTATTAAAAATGTAGAGGACGTTCTAAAAGACCTTGAGGGGCGATTAAAGTTGATATTTTTTAAAAAGCTGGGGACGATCAGTGGAGCCAGAAATCAGTTTATTCAGAAAGCTAAAGTCGTATAGTGCCTCGACATTTTAAAGGCAGTAAAAGAAAATGGGAGCACCATTCTTTATAGGGTCAAGTATTATAGTTTAAATGAGACACTTATGGCAGATAAATCAAAAAAAGGATTGTAGGCTTTCCAAGACTTCAATGCAACTAACTCGAAAAGAGACTAAAGAAAAAAAGACTAAAGAGACCAAAACCGAAACGCATATTTCAGGATTAAGGGTATATTTACACCCCCAAGAAATTCATATATTTTAGTATTAGTTCAAATTATTACAAACAACCATCTATTAGTTTTATTAACATGCCTGAAATTACTGTTGCGCTTAGAATTGGCTCTTTTTTTCTGTCAATACACTTAAATTGACTAAAAAGACATTTCTGGTCTATTGGGAAATCCAAATTAAACTGACAACAGAGCCAATGCACTTTAGCGATTGTGCTTCGAGCTTTGTCCATCGACTAAATGGACAAAGCTGGAAACTGGAGAACCAAAACACAATCATGTGATAATATTTAGACACAACGAATATTTAGAGTTAATCAAATCCTGTTCTTAAGTCTATATTTAAGTCTGTTTTTAAACGTGCTAAGCCCTCTTTGCTTGCTAATAAACAAGAAACGAAATAGTAGCACTCATTTGGATGGATAAATTTACTTTGATTGCAGAGAACTATTCAAGGACTTCCCAAACAGTAAAAATGCTCAATTAATCTGATTCTTTAACCCTGATGTGTGATTCTTCAACTCCATAAATTACATAAAAAATTTTATATTATTTATCAAATGCTCTTACTGTTCTCGATCCACACACTGATTTTCCATGGCATTGTCCTGTTTATGTCCTCCAAAAATCTGTTGATACGTCATTACTCTTTTTCACATATAAACAAGAAAAAAAAACAGGCTTAGATGGCGGAAAGAAAGAAGGTGAAAGATTGAGTTGTGTTTCATTTTTGACACTTGGCATTTTCCTTTCAATGGGCGATTAAAGCTTTTACCACAATCATTATTCAATTTTTGATTTATGTTCCATTTCTAGTGTTCTCCACATCTCTCTCTCTCTCTCTCTCTCTCTAGTGAGAATGGATTTATACGTGTAAAAACTATGCATTTCATTTCATTGTCGTCGGATGTCAGACTGAAGTCGGCAGTAATATAATCGATAAAAGTTTAAATTTTTTTTATATTTCTGATACTCCTGCAAATGATAATTATTGAAACTATTTCACTGAAAAGGAGCACACAGTTTCAGTTCAAAATAAAGTGTCAGATATCGGTCTAGACAAGGAATGATTGAGTTTTACTGCATTGATTCATCAGCTTTTACTTACCAAAATTCTGTGCACATCCATATGAACTATGGCCTCCACGAACAACGATACATGCGCAAATCTTAGCTGTACTGAATCAAAAATGGTGGCATTATCTTGATGAACATTGACCTATACTTCTTGTGTTGTGAGTTGGGTAATACTAATAAAGAACAGAGAGGAGATGAGTGAACGTCCCATCATATCTCAAATGGTTCGATGAGGGACGGTTCCGTTGAACTTTCAGGCCAAGGAAGAACATCGCATCATGTACGCTGTCTTTAGAGTGAAGATAGGAGGACAGCTGCACTGGTTTCAGAATGGTTTCAATATAATATCATACCTTCAAAGTGCGATCAATAAAGAACCGAGGCGAACAGCTGTTGTAACCGATGGTTCCCCATGTCATGATTCTGAGTGTTGGCTGGGTATGCAGTTCCTTAATGCAGGTTGGATTAAATTTGTCCTTGGCTATCTCCAGACGTGCATACGGCCGTCAATTGATCCCAGAAGTGTGATTCGTTACTAAAATCTACACGATACCATTCTTGTTTCCAAGCAGCTATCTCAATGCACTTTTGCAGATGCTAAAAATATGGTATGGCATCGGAGGCAGACGAGGCGGAAAGGACGTCCCCATTTCTTACAGTGGTCTGTCAGTTGTGCTTTCCAACATAGGCGCAGATCTGTTCTGGATTCGTCGATCCAGGCAGTAACAAACACGGCACTGGGCCCCTGGAGCCTCGCGACTATAAAATCTATAATCGTTTATGTCCATATAAGTCATAGGTACGCATTCTTTCTAGCAGAGCAATTCCAGCAACGAGCAGCATACATTGGAGGAAGGATGAAAGAAGAACCTTCCCTATCCTTCAGTAGCATGCGGTAATAACTTATCGAGTCCAGTAAGTTGTGTCTTTCTACTTCCTTCCAATAGCACAACCGGAGAAGTGCAAGTGGTTCCGTTGACCCACGTGATGATACTACTAGTTGAAACATCTAAGCGAATCTCTCACTGGTACAACAGCAACTTTGTCTTTCACTGTGTCAGGAGGATCTGGTTAACTCACCCTCACAGACATATAAAATAATCTGCTATATGCTTCAGTTAATCCGACCAATCTGCCTCACCAGTTGAGGACATAGCAGTCGTCATGACAACGCTGCCACCACTCTGTGCATTTCAAAGATTAGTTAGCGAGTAAATTTCGGTCTTTAGACTATTCTGCACTAATCTTGTAGTTCACTACAGCAGGGATAGCAAAGCCCTCGAGCACATTTCCTGCTTCGCAGAGCATTTCGACACTGTTTTGAACAATAGAGCAATACGTAAAGATCCAGTAAGTGAGATTATGGCACGCAAGACAGTAACTCTCTAGAATGTGATAATCAGGTAGAGTGAAGAGCTTGTAATGCTTGCTTTACATGCATGTCTTGGGATAAGAACTCGCTCCAACTATTTACTCTCTTCGCTCTGCCTTCTGTCCTCTCCATTTCACAGTATTTCTTTCTATTTCAGGAAAAGTTGCTATGTAAAAATTACGTCTTATTATTGTGCCAATTAAACTCCCTCGTAACTACGTTTTCTTTACTTAATAATTCCTTTGTGTTTGATAAATCTCTTCCGAAGCCTTACCGTATAAAGGTTGAGAATCGATCAGGCGACAGTTGCTCAAGAGAGAGAGAGAGAGAGAGAGATGTATTTACGGTCTATCGACCCGACACTACAAAGGAGGAAACTGATGGTTAGATGCCCATCGTTCTTCATGATTCCCTTGTTTACAGAATACTGGCAGTGACTGTAGCATTTAAAGAGAATTCTCACTCAACGGAAAGTGATATATTTCGGGAAAAGCTGGAGTTGATGAGGAAATGGCATTCTTTATCGACGTTAAAAGTTTGCATTTCTAAGCCAAGATATTTCTACGCAATTAATTTAATGATCACCGTTCCATTAACGCTTGAGTGTATAATTTATATTTGGAATTTCGAATGTTCCTTTTGATGATTCTCTAAGCGCTGTGATGCCTACTCTATGTAGACAACAGTGAGCAGTTATTGATGAAATGAAAATAACATGTTCCCAATACTCCTTGTGTGTTCTTGCGATTTTACTCTATCTGGTCATCGATGTTCAATGTTAGAGTAGGCAGAAGTTATTGTTTTCCATAGATTATTGGATGCCAGGTCCCATGAATCTTATCCTTGCAGTGGTTATAGTCACCAATGTCCCACACCGATGGAAAAAGCCTAAGTTTGACTCCCATCGGTGATGCGAGGAATTTTTATGGGCGTTTTTCCCAATGTAGCTGAGTTTATCGGTCTCAAAAGGTTTTTCTTCCTGCAAACAAGAAACAAACAGAAGAATACACGCAATTTCAACTGGTTTTTAAAGGAAGGGCCTTTAGTCACCGTGTGAACCACAAAAAGAACAGGTATTGATCAGAGCTAAAAGGAAGAACCTGCCAGTGCAACTCAAAACAAGGGTTTAATAAGTTACATAAATCTGTGACCTCTGCAAAAGGCACAGCCCAAGGTTTCCAATCCCTTCGGTGATATTGCAATATGAAACTATTGGTCGCACTTAAGAATCTTCTTTCATATTTTGCTAATTTGAGTTGTGATATCTGTTCTCTTGAATATGTCCTCCAAGTTGTGCTGGCACTTCTGAGGTTCTGTTCTGTCAGAAGATGAAATTAATAACTCAGAAATAACTTTAGATCGTCCAGGAACAGTTGCATTTGATGTTGGCAGACTGAAACATGGCTGACAAATCATTGTAATTTACATTATAGTATAAGTATTACAATGGTATAATGACAAAAGGAAATGAACTTATTCTGCACCTACAAAAAACAACAACAAAAATCCCTCTCTCATCGTCAAAAGTGCCAATCCAATTCCTCCTTGAATTATGGAAAACTTTCTGCTCGGGCACCCTTCCAGCCAACTTATTTTCAACTTTCCTCAACACGTTGCCCGAAAGCTCATAAGGATCTAGTCAGCTGTTACATCCTAAGATTTTCTAATTGTGCCCTCTGATTCATGTCTCACTCATAAGGGAGAACACATTTCTCCAATTCATTGTAAATATCCCTCCCAGAGCTTTATACATTCCAATCAAATCCTTCCCCCCCCCAAAGGTGTCGAGTTGCTAAGATTCTCAGACCAGAACTAAGGTACTGCTCATAGGGATAATGCTTAGTGTTGTTCACCAATCCAGTCTCCTTTCTCCACACCTTATACAGAAATTCTTTCTAAAGAACACCCACTACTCTTGTCCTTTTTTCTGTCTGCTTGCATTCCGATTTTCTATATTTCTTCATGATTTTCTATATTGTGATCTCTTTCTCATCCTGGAGACGTTTGAATTCCGCTCCCCTAATCTATATACCTCTGAATTTCTATTCCCCCCCCTAAGTATAATGATTTACATTTGATAGCGTTAAACTTTAGCTGCCATTTTTCGGACTATATTTCTAGTCAGTCTAAATCCTTTGGAAGCGGTCTTTAAGTCTTCAGTAAACTTTTACAGTCTCCCCGTATTCCCTCATTTAGGAAAATAAGAAACAAGAGAAGTCCGAGTACTTTATCCCTGAAGCAATCCACTTGTTACTCCAATCCACTGAAGCAGAGTGGTGAAAATCGAGAATAAGGTAGTATACGTGTATGAGTTGACCGCGACTCAAGCGTATGTGACTACTAAATACGGTGCTGTTCTTTATGTTCTCTATTTTGTGAACTTATCTGGCGCCCCAGAGTATAACCAGGAAATTTATTTATTAGTATTAGTATTAGTATTAGTAACGGCCGTATGGTGCAAGAAAGCCTATGGCTTATGCTGCACCAGCCAAAAAAAAAAAAAAAAAAAAAATCCGAACAAAACAATGATAAAAACAAAAATTAAATAAATAAATAATAATAATTAATAAATAAATAAAAATAATAAAATGAAATTAAAAAATAAATAAAAAGGAAATTAATCCTATCATCCTATGCGCTTCCCTTACCCGAAAGTACTATCCAGATGACCTTTGAATTTCCCCAAACTGTCGGCCTCTACCACCCATGAAGGCAACTTATTCCAGTAATTTATAACTCGCTGGCTAAAATAAAACTTCCTGCAGTCCAATCTAAACATTTCCCAGCGTAACTTGAATTTATGTCCCCTAGTTCTAGCATCATTTATAATCTTGAAAATTTTGTCCTCATTCATTTTACTGATGCCTCTCAGAGCCTTAAACACCTCAATCAAATCTCCTCTAAGGTGTCTAGTTTCCAAACTCTGCAACCCACATATTCGAAGTCTTTCTTCATAAGGACGCCCTTTTGCCGATCTCACCAGGCGAGTTACCCTTCTTTGCACCCTTTCAAGAAGCTCGATGTCTTTCTTTAGGTGCGGTCTCCATACTTGAACACAGTATTCCAAGTGTGGTCTAACATAGGCCTTATATAATGGGATTATCACGTCCCTATCTCTACTTGCAAAAGTTCGATAGATCATCGATAGGACACCATGGGCCTTCCTTGCAACCTGTTTACAATGCTCAGAGAATTTCATGTCTGACCGTATCGTAACACCCAAGTCCCTTTCCTCCAGTACTGGGTTTAGTTGAACTCCACCAAGTGAATAAGTTATTTTGGGATTACTGTTTCCCAGGTGTAATACCTTACACTTTGTTGGATTAAAGCACAGCTGCCATTTTTCTGACCATTCTTGAAGTCTATCTAGGTCTCTCTGAAGAAGCTCAGTTTGACAGTGATCATTAACTACTTTACCAATTTTAACATCATCTGCAAATTTAGACATCACGCCCTCTATCCCTTCATCAATGTCGTTTATGAAAATTAAAAACAACAGTGGTCCTAATACTGATCCTTGGGGAACCCCACTTCTTACATCAACCCAATCTGAGGAATAGCCATTTATCACAACCCTCTGCCTCCTGCCCTGAAGCCATCCTTCTATCCATCTAAGGATTTTCCCAATGATTCCAACCTGTTCCAGCTTATAAAGCAACCGCTCATGTGGGACTGAGTCAAAAGCTTTGCTGAAATCTAAATAAACAATGTCGAAATTATTCCCTAAATCCAGCTCGTGAGTGACCCTTTCGAAATAGCGAACCAGATTTGTTAAACATGATTTTCCCTTTACAAAACCATGCTGAGTATCCTTGAGAATTTCAATTCTATCCAAATGATCCTGAATTCCACCCTTGATCAATGCCTCCGTGATTTTCCCTACTACTGAAGTCAGACTGACAGGTCGATAATTTCCCACTTCACTTTTAGAGCCACCCTTATGTATGGGAGATACATTTGCACTTTTCCAATCCAAGGGAATCTCCCCAGAGTCTAGTGATGCTCGCATAACCAGCCTCAGTGGTTCAATGCACTCGCTTGCCGCCTCTCTCAAGATTATAGGGTATATTCCATCAACTCCAGGAGCCTTACTAGTCTGTAGGCTTGAAAGTTTTTTCATTAAATAATCTTGCGAAATTTCAATATCATTAATTACATATTTTTCAATTTCGCTCCCACAATTTCCCATTGCCACAAAAGGCTTTTCATTTGTAAATATCGATGCAAAATAACTGTTGAGTTCATCTGCAACGGCAGCTGGTGTATTTATTACTATCCCCTTTCCCTTACGTAAAGGTCCGATCTGGTTTGTCCTGCTCTTCTTGGCATTTATATATGTGAAGAATTCTTTATCCCCCCCTCTTTGCTCTGTTTGCTAGTGATTTCTCATAAACTGCCTTTGCCTGTCGAACCTTTTCTGTGGCTCTATTACACATCACCTTGTAGCTGTTATAGGCTTCAGTACTTTTTATTGCTCTGTAACCTTTCCATGCCACCTTTTTCTGCTCAAGTAATGCGGCAACTTCACTATTCATCCAACTTGGAACCCTTCTCGTGGAGTATTTTTTTAATGGTATATACGCATTCAAGGCATCTGTGATTAATGTTTTAAAAGCGTACCACAGTTCAATTGTATTCATTCTCTGCGCGATATCTACCCAGTTAATAGAGGCCATGTAGTACCTTAAGGCATCGTAATTTCCTTTTCTGAAATTAAAACCCATTCCTTTGCCTTTTACTTCTGCTTCCTCTCTCGTCATCATCCACCGTAGAACTCCGTGATCACTTCCTGCTACTGGTTCCTCTACTGTCAGCCCTGTTTTGTCATCTGATTCATGTGTGATGATGAGGTCTAGGATATTCTTTTCTCTAGTACTTTCTCTGACATGTTGATACAAATAACAGTCATCTAGTTGATTTAAAAATTTTGTTCCCCATGTCGAGTTTCCTTCCCATTTACTCCAATCAATTAGAGGCAGATTGAAATCACCCATAATAAGGCATTGACGCTTACTTGCCCATTCCATTTGCATGTAGAGGCTTTTGTCATAATCTTCACAATCACCTGGTCTGTAGATTACTCCTACTCGCATTATACCTTTGTTTCCAACTATCTCACACCATACAGACTCTATACTAGCATGTGAAATGTCTGAATCTGGGAAAGCTATCGTCGCACTCAGGCTGCTTCTGATAAGAAGCATTACCCCACCACCCCTTCTATCTACTCTATCCTTCCTAAATACATTATACAAGCCGTACTGAAACTCATCATCCCCAATTTCCGGTTGGCACCACGTCTCTGTAAGCCCTATTATGTCCGCGTTACTTGTTTTAACCAGCAGTTCGAATTCGCTCATTTTATTGACGACACTTCTAACGTTACTGTATAAACAATTAAGATTTACTGTTCTTGTATATTTAACAACCCTAACACAACCCTTGAAGTTTTTTAGGCTCTCTTCCCTGATATTAGCTACCCGCTCACGTGAAACGTCTTTGCCCCCAGAGCATCTAGATAATACGTCCAGTTGGGGTAACAGATAAGAACTCTTAAGGTATGTGCAAGAGTTACATTGACCAATATTATCAGATAAACGCTTGTCAGTATTGCCCACATCCCCCCTAACTAGCAGTTTCCCTGAGCCTTTAAGGTATCCTCAATAATACTGGCAAAAACTTTTGCACCACCTTTGTTTAAGTGTATCCCGTCTCTACAAAACAAATTTCTTCTACCTACAAGTGTGGGCCATGCTGATAGAAATTTACCCCCTAAAGCCTTGCAGATTCCTTCAAGTCTTGAGTTAATCCACAAGGCTCTTAACATATAATCCCTCCTATCGTGTCTGGGCAGAATTGCAGACACATAGACATTATGGCCTAGCTCGCGACATTTCCTCAGCATGGTCCTGTATTTTTCCAACAAATCGTCAGATCGTGTACGTTTAATATCGTTTGTCCCCACATGAATAATAATATTTTCTTTACCCCCTTTAAAATCTGACAGTCTGTTGGTGACATCATCAATAGTTGCTCCCGGCAGACATACCCTGGTTCTGCTCCACCTATCTTTATTACAAAAAATATTCCCCGTTTCCCTGACAATGGAGTCTCCTAATAAAACAATGTCCTTTCTAACCAGGGTAGTTTGCACTTGGTTTTTCTGTTTTGAGGCTCGAATCGGGTGTGCATCACTTGGTAGATTGCTGGAGTTTTGAGTCCCTGACGAGCTCCCAGAAGCATTATTTTCGAGGGCAAGCACTCGTTTTTTCAGGGACTCAAATTGTTCCATCAGTGCACCAAATTGTAATTTAAGATCGGTGCACTCCTTACATCGATCACAAAGAAAAGAATCCCCAGGTGAGGTAGGATTAGTCACCAGGTCGACCTTGGAAAACATTCCACAGGTTCCACAACGGATTAAATCATGACTCACCCGTAAATCGCCATCTGCTATTTCCGTGTGACTCACGATACCCTGTGACGTGTTTAAGGCAGATCTCGTAACAACCATTATAAAATTAAATAAATATCAATGAAAGTAACTTTAAAAAATTATATCTATAATATTATTAAAATCAAACAGTTACAGGAAAACCTATAACAAAATAATCCAACAATATTTAAATAAATCAAATATTTAAGAGCACTATCCAAAAGTAAACCACTTAACTGAGGAGCCCTGTCTAAGCGCGTCCGCTCACCTCGAATGCCGAGACATAAATTATTTATGTCCCGGACAGACATAAATTATTTATGTCTGTCCAACTGATTTTTTAAGCAACTATGTAGGGTGTTTCAAAGTTAAATGGAAAAAATTCTGGTGCATTCTAAATTAAGGGGAAATAAATGATATAAACAAAATAAGTCATACAAATCTTTACTTCCTTTAATTATAAATTACAGAAATGTGTATAACAGAAAAACATTTTTGTTCAGATTTATTTCATAAAAATATGACTGCGTCAAACAGTACAAAGCAGGCTTATCAACACCGACATAAATAGTATCATTCTGCTATATGAATTCTTTTTTTTTTTTTTTTGATTTGGTAGTTGTTGTCGCATCGGCTTCTGTGGCCATATTGCACCTCCCAAGGTTTTTGCAGTACTTTGATCCAAGCCCGAGGCGAGAATCGAACCGGGGATCTTTGGGTTGCCGGGCAGGTACTTTACCCACTCGGCTAGCCCGGTCGGCGCTATATGAATTATACCAATTACTTAGTTGTGAGTAACCAGTGTGGAAGAGTACTTACGACAGTGTCAAAATATCTGTTCTTTGAGTTTTAGATTCCACGAGGACTGCGTTTGTTTGCAGACCAGCATTTATTAAACCGATATTATAGGGCACTACATACCAATCTGTTTACTTTTTCCTAGTTAACTGATATAACTTTCACTTTATGGTGAGGTTTGGTGCTGTTCACAGATAGGTATGAGGAAGGCACCTCCCAGCATTATTATTATCTGTTCAGAAAGAATTCTGGAAGATCTCTTTCTGGTATTTTGCATCCTCACACAGTTTTTCGGCATCTATGTGCAGAGAGTTAAATATTTTTGCTGCATTTGATGGGAAGAATCTTTGCAGGCTTACAAAGATTGTTCAGGACTGGACGCAGTGGATTATTTCCTCCTCCGCAATGTCTAGCAGTGGCACATGGTTTGACTACAATGTTATCCAGAGCCAGAGCATCCACGCTGCCTGTAAGAATTTGTGCGAGAGTGTGTATGTTCCTGTTAATTGTCCGCTGCATCCAGGGTGTGATGTTCAAGTTTGAGTAGAGAACGGCCTTTGAGATAGTAAAAGGGTGGCCAGCAACTTTGTTAAGCCATAGCAAAAATACTCGACCCCAAGGACGGACTTATAATGTGAATCAGGAGCTGAGGACCAGATTTGAGAGACGTACATTGCAATTGGCAGGACACACTTTAAAATGTACTTGGTCGCTAGCTGGGGATCTGTAATTCTTACCAGTTCTTGTCTAGTAGCCCATAGAGCACCGAATATTTTTGTCTTCATATGGGCGAAGTGTTGAGCAAAGGTCAGTCTGTCATCCCACTTAAGACCCAGGTCCAGATGAGAGTGCACTTTTTCCACACTAGACCCTTTCACAGAGATCGAGATGTCATTTTTATTCTGCTTGTAAGTTATGGTCATTTGGGCAGACTTCTGTGCATTAATACGGATCCCGATGCAATCCAGGTAGCTCTCAAATTCCCGGATTGTGCTATTTGCCATCTGGCAAATACCTTCTGCTGATTCATAGTCTTTGGAAATGATGAAGAATTTTACATCGTCAGCATATGTTATAAAATTGTAGTACCGTGCAAGAAACGGCTCCAGGGCGGCCGCGAAGAGGGCAGCCGAAAGAACACCCCCTGTGGAACTCCTCGCGAGATGGTAAAGCAAGACTGCAGCTTTTGGTGTTTAACAGTAAGTTTTCTGTGTTCTAGCAGGCTGCTTATTGTAGTTAACAAATTTCCTCTTACGTTAAAATAATTCCTTAAAATCGCAATGAGCGCTGGAATTGAGACGTTGTCGTAGGCTGCCGAGATATCCAAAAAAATAATATTAATTTGTTTTTTCTCATTTAGTGCTTTCTGCACGCGAAAAAGGGTTTCCAGTAAGTTTGTTATTGTCGATCTTCCCGAAATGACTGAGTGCAAATGTGGTGGTCTAAGGCTGAAGCAGTGTTGGTTGATGGTAGGAAGCAGTGCTTTTTCAAATACCTTCTGTAAGGTACAACAAACAGAAATTGTTCTGTAATCCTTAGCCAATTTTGGGTGTTTAATCTTTGGTATTGGGGTTACAATGTAATTTTTCCAAGCTTGCGGGAACGCTCCTGATTTGATGATTTCCTGATAGACGTGTAGTAATAGATATATTATAAATGGGCTACTTATTTTAAGGATGAACATTGGAAAAATTATTTGGTCCAACAATGACCTTATTGGGCAGATCGTCCATTGCTTTCATTACGCTCTCTTTGGTGATATGCATTTCACTCAAAGGAGGTCTTCCTCTCTTATCGAATAGTTTCGCTTGTTTAAATCTTTCAGGAGGTCCCAAATTTTGTTACTATTATTAGTGGTCTCAATTTTATTCAGTCCAGGAAGGTTACCAAAAGTGTTATTAGCCCATTCCTTGAAAATGCATTCGGTCATATTTTCTGTGCTATTTCTATTGCTAGTAATTCTTTTTGCTTGTTTTAATTTGTTATGAACAACATTGCAGTGTGCCTGTCTTTTTGCTTTGATGAAATGTGCTCTTTCCTTCTTCCATCCACGACGTCACGAGGAGCCGGACCAGGACAGTAGGAGGGACATCTGTAAAGTTCATCCTCTCCAGCAAAGCAAGGAAGAAGAGAGCCTGGGAAAACAAATGAACGAGAAAGGAGTTAGATGTAAAGGGAAAATAAAGGAGGAGACATACAGGGAACTTCCCCAGGCGAGCAGGAGTGCGAAACCACTAGTGGGTAGAGAGCCCTATAGTTAAGGCGATAGTTAAAAGTGGGGAAAACAGTAGGGTAGTTAGACAGCTTTAAAAAAAGGGGGAGTCACCAAGTGACTCCACAATCCTATCCCAGAAAGCGGTTTGCAAGGGCTGGGTCAAAGATCAAGCAATCTCACGCTAGGAAAATCAGTCAGCAATCTAGTCCAGAGTAGAGTCCTAGCAGGTGAGTTTATTGATGAGCGGTGGCAGTAGCAGCCAGCAGTGAATATTTGAGCTGAAATGAAAGAAAGCAGTGAATACCTCTACTTCAAGTGAGGTTGTGGTAAGGCTCAAGCGAAGTAAGATTCGTAGACAGTAGAAGTTGGTTTCTGAGATCCCGATAAATATTACAGTTCTGCATGAGATGAATCCAATCCTCTGACTCGCTCCAAAAAAACACTTGTCATCATCGTCCAGTTCCAGTTACTTTAACCTTAACCTCGGTCCTGATTGAACCGTTGTTAAGCTGTGTGTTAGTCCAAGGATGGCGATATATAGATCCAGGGACAGCACACCGCTGGTAACTGGTAGGGCTGCGGTAGAGGTTGTAGGGCAGGCCCTGGTTATTCTAAGTCTCTGGATCTGACTAAGTTTTTAATTGTGGCTATCTGCTCTGCGAAACCAGACTGGACCCCCATAGAAGATAATTAGGAAGAAAACAGCGTTATACGTGATCCACAAAGAATTGTCGTGCTGAGTCCTGCATTTTTTTTTTTTTTTTTTTTGTTGTTGTTGTTGTACGGTTTTAGGTTCATCAGCAACTTAGGCCATACTGCGCCATATATATTATGTCTGCAGCTATTCTGTGGACGATTTGCTGTTTGCTGTTTGCTGGACGAAAAACTAGAGTTTTCGGGAGAAAATACCATGTTGCCCTCGCCTGAGACAGGCAAACCAACTCAACCACGTTGTTAAAAAGACCCATAAAGAATTCCTGGCGTCATTGACGAGATTCTAAGTCATTCTTCCACCCACGAAGGCCTGAATGCTGCATTGAACAAAATAGAGACAACTTTGAACGGTTGCTTTGCTGTTTCTTTTTAGAGGTTTATTTTAGTTACTTTTTATGTGTTGATATTTATGATTATTGTTTGGCATGTCAGAAATAAAGACTTCTGGGACATGTTTATAGGGACGTCTCCATTGGAATTTTAAAACATCCTATAACACATCACGCCTATGTTTGTATATATCTGCCTATCTATTTCCCTTTAAATGCCTTTTGTTTACCATCTGCCTACTTCTTCCTCTGCCTTCTCCATGACGTGGCGCAGACTGTTAACCACGCATAATTACAATTTATGCAACTATCACATTCGCCCCGTTCAACATTTCCAACGGCAATCAAAGTTAGAAGGCTTTCTGGAACAGCAGGTCACTAATTAATTCTTGTAAACGAAATAAACCTGTTGAATTCTAACTACGCAGTCACTTATGGGCGGTCCGGTCCCTGTTCCTTCCCTATCATGCCATATGCTTAATACGAGCTGCCGATGTGTTACGCTGTCACGTCCACGTGAGCCAAGATTATTTCCTCAAGTCCAGGCTGCGCTCGATTGCAATAAGAGTGATAGACGTTCCTAATATTTGTGTGTCACTCTTTACCCACCCGTAGAGAGGGGGGGGCGGGCGGTGCGACCTACGCCTGACATTTATCTCACGACAATGCTCCAAACCACCGGGGCGCTTTCCCTTACCGAGTGCGCGTGCGCCTAGCCGTGAGCGAGGCGGCTCGCTTCACCTCTGCGCGAGCTTTGATATTTCCTATCAGCCTCACGGGGGATGTCGTATGCCGCACATAAATAAATATCGGCGGGGGTAGTTACGCTAGGCTTAGTCTAACATAACACTTCCTGCAGTTTCTGACCAAGGAACGTGAATATGAGCGATCCTAGAAGGTGGCAGCCCACCACATCCCCGGCATCACCACGAGCAGAGGCGTAATTATACGTGACATGAGCGGTAGTCTTTCTTCGGCGATCTCTTCATCTCTCCCAGGACCGAGTTAGGGACACGCATTCCTTTATTGGTCCAACTCCCGAGGATATTGCATATCTATGATTAATTATCTGCATCTGGGTCTGGCCCGCCTGCTCAGGGCTTTTGGCTGCTACCGCTGAGGAATTAATTTACTCCCGAGCATTATTAAAGAATTCGACCAAGTTCTCTTACGTCCATTCTTTTTCTTCTTTCTTCTCCTTCCCTCTCTCTCTCTCTCTACGTAAGACACACAAATATCTTCCCATTATAATGGAAAACTCTTAAGCGAAGAAGAAGAAAACATCTAAGCTGCCGCCGTCTTCTGTGCCAATATCAAATTAGGTATTGAATGTGCATAGTTTGTATTCTCAGTTTTTATCATCTGTGTTCATATTTTTATTTTCTAAAAAGCTAATTTTACTAATAAAGTATAAAGTGGATCAGAGGAACATTACCAATGTTTGTTTCTAAATGCCATATTGAGGACATACGAGAGTTGGTCAAAAAGTTCTGAGAATCTGATTATATAAAATTCATTAATAATTTATAGTATAGTTATTTTAATACTTTAGTGGTACAAAATAATATGAAATAAACAGCATGTCAATGTCTTATGCAGTTTCTAAAATGTATAATCTTTTTACGTTGGTAGGCGCAAGAAGAATGGATATCCAGCAAATCTTTCAGTAATAAAATTTTGGACCAAAGAGGAGAGAAATGCTAAAGAAATCCATGATAGAAATCTACTAGTGTTTGAGAAAGTACCACCCAGTTATGCATGCTAATGTTGCAAGATGGTCGGCAGAGTTCAAAAGATGATGGGAGTCAGTTGAGGATGACCCAGGGTCTGGCCAACTATCTAAACAAATCTATTCTGAAACACCAGCCATTTTTACATGAAAGCATTTTAAAAATAATACATGGGCAGTTGGGAATATCCAGAGTTCTTCCAAGTTGGGTTCCCAGAGACCTTTCATGACAAACATTGGAGGGTGGAGTCATCAAAATAAATTTTAAATTAATTCTTGCTAATTCAGATAGATTTTAACCCTTTTGGTGATTGGTGATGAAACTTGGCTACGTTTTTTATAATTCTGAATTCGACCTCTCACCTTCAAGCTTCTTCCTCCTTAAAATGAAGAAACCATTAAGGGGGCCACAGGATTTCAAATTGCTGAGGAAGTAATTAATTAAGTGGAAGCTTGGTTTTTCTGATCAAAGTGAGGAGTGCTATTCAAGAGGCCTGAAAGATCTTATCGACAGATGAGAAAAATGTGTGCCTCTAGAAATTTCATCCTTCTCTATGTATAGAAGGATGAAATTGCCAGTCAAATCCCTAACTCAAACATTTCTACGTGAGGGTAAATACTTATTGATCGTCCCTCGTATTATACATTTTCAGAAGAATCTTAGATACATTACTTACAAAATCAGTTCCAGCTAATTACAAAGCTGTCGGAAAAAGCTGATATACGGTTGGTTTATGTTTTCTGTGGATGATGGAAAAACATGCCAGAAACAGGGTATTCTTATTTTATCTGTGAGAAGTAAACAACAGTCTTTTATTCTTATATAAAATAATCAATAAGTAAAATTTTATGGTCTAAATCCTCATTTAAATTTGATTTTCTTCTTCCTAGCTGCATTACTCAAAAACTATATTTTATATACAGAAACGTTACTTTAAAAAATGTATACTTAATTATATTTATGGTTAATCTCTTCCACAAAAACCAACTTCCTCAGAACACAAAAAATAGATTTAATTTTATTTTTATATTATTTTATTTTATTTTTACTGTCGTAGAAAAATAAATCTGTTATCAATTATTAATCAACAAAGTTGCCCTTCCCTTTTCAATTTTTAATGACATTATTTTAATATTTACTTTTTATTTTATTATTGTTTTATATGTGCCACTTATTAAACGGATATATAGTATATAAAATAAGTTTATGTCTACTAATCGATTGACTGTATTTCAATCTAACTGATGTCACAATATCTTAAATACCTAATTTGTCTTAGAGTAATGTCTAATGCTCTTTCGCAAAGTATACTTCGTAAATTTTACATATTCTCAAGTGTAATCTCTAGCAGGATGCATTTTTCCTTTGGTTAGCGAATTAATTAAATAAATAAACAAGTTACTACAAAAACAGTTTATTTAAAAGAAAACACAAAAGGAAATATTAAAAAAATACAGAAAGCCTAGATTACTTGAAGGATTTCTGGTGTGTGCAAAAAATAAACCAAGGATAGGAAGTCAGATTAACATGAAGGGGAAAATGTGGGCCCATTTGAAAGGTTCGCAAATAAGCTAACTTTAAAAAAACTCTCTTAAAACTAGTGTTTAAAACAATGCAAGTAACCATGGCAAAACTGTAACCTAGCAACATGAGCAAAATCTAGACTGGTAAACTTCGTTGCTTAACTCTCTGCATTAGGCATAGTGTTTAAGTGGGAACAAAAAAATTCAATCTCACCGAGTGAACCTATGAGGAAAAATAAAGCAATTTCAAGTAATGGCCGTTTCGTTTAATGAGGTCCAAGCAGCGCTTCCTTATGATCTTGTTTCCTTAACATCGCTCAACTTTTCGGCGTACTCTGGACTTTTAATTAAAATTTCTTGACTAAAGGAAAACTTCAAAACTCTCACATGGGATTAGGAATAATATCCTGCGATATTTTATCAGTTTTCCAAGAAGCCAAAAAAAAGGCTATTAAAGGAGTAGGAGGGGGATACGCAGACGGTTTAGCTGGTGCCGAACATTCGAATAAATATTAGAGGACTAATGTTAGCTGGAAACTAATAGAGAGGGGAGAAGGGGGAAGAGTGGTAGTTAGAAATGGAGCCCTCTATCACAAAATTAGATGCAAATAACATAGCTGAACATTCTTCTTTTCCTTCAATTGAAAGAAAAGGATTTATTTAAAGGATAAGATCCTTCATTCACAGACGTTAAGCCGATTGCTGCCGGGGATCCGGCAATCAATTGAAAATCAAAACCACTTATTTCTTCTTTAAGAAGCTACACAATCGGATTTAGATTTCTGGTGAAGTGTCTCTTAAGAGTTGGGATCTGGTGAAGTGTCTCTTAAGAGTTGGGATTATTTCTTGTCTTTTATTAAAAGAAACCTAATTTTCTTGGGATTTTTTGGAGTTCGCGTAACTGTCCAATCAGCAATATCAACGTTAAAATCGTAAATTAAAATCTAGTAAATAATAACACTAGAAAAGAATTTTTTTAAAAATCTAATATTAATTAATATATTTAAAAATTCGCAAATATGACGTCGTGTAACTCCAAGTCGCGTGTAGCATCTTGCATGAATGATCTCAGCACTGTTCTTTGCGACAACTTTGGCCTTTAGTAAATCTTTGTGAATTTTTCATGAATATATAAATGTTTTTGGAGTTATTGGAGAAAACTTGGAGGTCTCACAATACATATAAGCTAAGAAATGTATCATCCATGCACATTTAAGACTTTATGAGGTGTAATTCAAACATTATGAGAATTATCACGTGATAACGCTATGGAAAATAGAATTTTTGAGCTAGCTAGAGATTGAGTATACTTTCACGGTAGATTTCCTCGTCTTGGTTCCAAAGATGAAACTGAAGTTCAAAGAAGAGATATTTGAAGATTTTTAGAGATTCAGCAAAAAATTGCAAGAATTTCGGACACGTTTCTATGGCAGAATCTGTCTCAGGCAAGAATAGCTCTGTTTTTCTCCCTGAAACTAAGGTTTTTCAGCCAGAAAACAGAAAATCGACCATAGAACACACGCAATTTACAGAGAGTATATACACAGCAATACAGCCTTAGTCGCTGATGTTCCTAAAACATTATTACACAACAACTATGACAAAAATCGATGTACAGACACGTTTCAGAATTAGGAAAGTTAAACAAGTGGCGAGTTATGAGAATTTTTCTAAACGAGTCATGAGTTATTAGAATGTTTTCAAACGAGTCATGAAGTAGGACAATGTTTCTAAATGTGATCGGAATATCTTTAAACGAGTTGTGAGTTATAAGAATTTTGTCAAACCACTCATGAGTCATAAAAATGTTGTTAAATGAGTCATCAGTCATGAGAATCTTTCTAAATGAGTCATTAGCCAGGAAAATCTTTCTAAAACAGTTATTAGTCAGGAGAATCTTTCTAAACGAGAAATGAGAATATTTCTGAACGAGTCATGAGTTATGAAATTATGAGAATACTTTTATGAGAGTTATGTGTTATAAGAATTTTTTAAATACATTCAGATAATATTTGGGAGTACATCAGAAATCTGAGCATCAGCACTCATGGATCAGAGAAATTTTAACAATACAAATGAAAGTGTTATTAAATCTCATGCTTATAAACATATTTTCAAAATAAATTCAAAATTCTAAAATTCTAAAGTACCTAACTTTAAATCGTTCTTAATTAAAAATTGTAGATTTTCCAAAAAAATAAGGTCTGTTCATTAGTTATTCATATATGGTTATATGATATAAAAAATTTTGGCGATTACAGTTTTTAAAAAAGAGGAAAAGGAAGTGTTTTGAATGATCTCTTTCATATAAAATCGTTCTCTCCAAACGAACAACTTGGTGAATCCGTAAACAAGTCCATTTGAACGCTTTTCGTTTAATTGAATAGCTTCATTAATTTCACACAGGAACAGCTGCTACATGAACTACCCAAAATATGTAAAAAGATCTAACAACATATTCGAAGCAATCTCTTCTCAATGGTCATTATAAAGCGCAGATCTGATTCCCTTGTTGGGTCTTCATTAACTCGTGAAAAATCACGAAACATTTGTTATTCTCATTGACCTTAACTACACAGCACAGCCGACATTAGCGGCACTTTAATAAAAACAGATTGGACAGTGCTGGCGTTCTCCTTAATTGAAACACCAACGTTAAGACCACACTCTCGTCTATTTTCGTCAGCTTTGGCATATAAAAGCCCACGGTTAGCAGCCGTGAAACAAGCTATTTGCATAGATTAGGCATCCACTTTCCCATCAAGCGGACACCTTTTCTATCTTCCACAACTTTCTTTATTTATTTCTGCTGAACGTATTAAACTACATCGCCAACTACACCAGCAAAAGGGTTTTCGGCCATGGAATAGATGGCGAGGCATCATGGGAAACGCTCATAAGCTATCTACGTGCAGTGGTGTCGGGTAGCTTCGCTACTGGGCGTACAAAAATCATCCCAACTCCCTCCTAATTAAAGATGATAGCAAAATTTATATGCAGCGGTAATTTAAGATGGCGTTGCTCGGAAGTTGTTTTCAGATGGTCCGCAGTCGTCAGCCGAGATAAGTCAATGTAACCCAATTAACTCCATCCCATGATGGGTGGAACGTTGGAGATGACAGCAGAACTTTTGCAGAGTCCTCATCCAATAAAATTAATGCGACGCATAGCTTTGAAATCAATATGGCCACTAATCGTAAGTCTACTTGCCATTTTAAATGAGAGTTTTTTTTTGTTTCTTTTTTAACAAGGAAAGTGTTTTTGGTAATGGACTTTCAACAGAATTATTGTCTCGGTTTAAAATTGCACGAGTGAACTGATCAAAGGCAGAGGCGATAGAGAAATTAATAAAACGGAAGAAAGATTTTTTTTTTCTTTTCGAAGGCAGCAATTCGCCATCAGACGTTATTAATGAACTAAAAAATGGCATATTTCAGAAGAAAGCTTCATCCGAACAAATAGAAAAATGATTTAAATTCACCGTCTAGAAGAGTGCCTTCTAAACTGGAAATGGAACAATAACTCAATAAAAAGCTCATTCGGAAATGAAGCTCCTAAAATAAGAAAAAAGGACAAAATTGTGCGTGACGAGACAGTTTTCATCCATTTTTTCACTTTATGGTTATCTTTTGGAGGCTGTGATTCAAGTGGCGCCTTCGAAAACACAAAAACATCCAGATGCTGTATTTGTATACCACGTTCCTACTTTTACACTAGAAATAACTCACACACTTAACTGAATAAAACCACACACACACTTCAGCGTCTAAATTCTGATCTATTGAGTTGCAGAAATAGATACTTGACAGTCGCTTGCAATGACACTTCCCTCAGGATGATACAATATCCAGTTGCCCCATTTTAGCTGCGCGTTATTTATTTAAAACCAGGAGCAACATTCCAAAATAAAGCAGTCGCCTTCTGCAGCTATTGTCTAGACATATTTACCCTCGCTGAACTCAATACAACTGCTATATTCATACAAAGTTTTTGGAAGAGTCATTATTTTACGCTTCAATTTTCGTTTTAGGCCTCCCATTTCCAAAGAGTTGTGTTCAGCGTTGAACAGGCTTTAATATAGAAAGTATTTAAGAACAGCAAAGTAGCCAATAAGTGCTGGATTGAGTTCGGTTATTTAGAAAATATGTCCCAATGAATCTGAGATTCCACCACAACTCCCATAAATTTTAGCCTTCAAATGATCATGCAGTTGATCATCTGTATTGAGTCCCCCACATCGATCTATAAATACACTTTTAATGATGTAATACGTCATAAAGACCATATAAATTATGTTTGAGGATTTTTCAGACATGCGCACTGGATTGGTTTCTCGCATCAATTCTGGTCCGGACAGTTTCGATTTGTCCGGTATATATCTCACCATCTTTCAGATGGTGAGATATCGCAGTAATTCCAATATCCAATATAAACTGCCCTACCATTAATATCCGGTCGTATGTATATCTTAAAATAACCCTTATTTGCAGGAAAACTGATAACGTCTCTACTGATACCTTTAGCCTTTATGACAGCCTCCAGTCTCCGTGGAAAACTATCCATCTTTTTTATAAATGTCCTGTGATATTTTCCACTTCAGCCTTCAATGGGTCGACCAGTTCAGCTCTGTTTTTTCTTTCGGAAGACTCTCCTCACACGCACTTGACGATTAAATTCATTCCAGAAGTTTGCTAGAGGATTGGAGTCAGGATTCTGGGTGGCCAGTCCAAACTTTTCATATCAACATATCCTAAAACCAGTCCATCACAACGTGAGCAGAATGACATGGAGAGTTGTCCTGCTGATAAAGGCATAGGTCTTCCTCTACATGCTGTCACGACGTAGGTAACGCATTATTGTCCAGGACATCTAGATAGACCTCAGCAGTCGTGGTAATGTGAAAAACAACCAATGGTCTCAGACCAAACCATGAAAAACAGCTCCAGACAATCAAGCTACTTCTGCCAAACTTTATTGTCGGGACGATAGCTTTCTCCGGGCATCTGCCACACCGAAGCACTACCGGCAGACTGATAAACCATGTACCGTGACTCTCGTTACTCCAAAGCACAGCTTTCCATTGGTACAAGAACGGCGGGTCTTAAACCAAGCTAGACTTCGTTTGGCATTGTTCGTGGCGATTAGTGGCATGTGGACGGCTGCACGACCGTGGAAATCCATGTCATGCAGAATCCTGAGCACTGCGCTGGTGCTCTTATGTCCAAATCGTCTCCATGAATGCCTGCCTTTGTGTTCTGCGACAACTTTGACCTGCTATTGATTCTTTGCAGGACTCTCCTCTCACTGTCAGTTAGATTATTTGGTTTTGCGGGTCGTTTCGTGACAGTTTTAGCACAAGTTCGTTTCCATTTCAAATTATAGCACCAATCGTCGGTCAAAGGCCATTCAGTACTGTTTAAATGTTACATACCCACCGATTACTTATGTGGCACCCTATTATCATTCCGTGCTGGAAATCTGTTAAGTTCGTCAATCGCGGTATCTTGCATTCACAGTCGTACTACTATTTCCTGGAAGGCCTACAATCATAGGTCTGATACTCCATAGTTGTGTCTGATACGAGTTATAAGTTTCTCTTTGATAAAATGCCTCTTTGATTACCACAGTGGTACTAGAGTTTGATAGCCCTCGTCTGTAGCACAGTTGGTAGAATCGCAGTCCTCTCCAGGTGGGAAAAAAACCTGAATTCAAGTCCCGTCAATGGCGTGAGGAATTTAATTTTATGGGCTTTTTTTCACAACGTGGCTGAGTTATTCGGTCTCGGGAGAGGGTAGTATGGTATTTTCTCTCGGGAACTCGGGTTTTTCGTCCAGAAAGCGGAAAATCGACCACAGAACACACCCACAATTTACTGACAGTATACAATATGGCCTTAGTTGCTGATGCTCCTAAAACCCTACTACAACAACTGCAGTTTGACTAACTGGAGCTTTTTTGTTACGCAGCACAAGCCTTCTCAGCCTTCGTTGGCCTTTCCCATAAAGGGGCTATTTCTGACAACAGTTTCCCCATTGCCTGGATGTCATTTGGTTATTGGACCAATATCGATACTCTCCAATCACAATCATTACTGAAAACGCCAGCAGCTGCACTACAGTTTCTGAGATATTCGGAATGAAACATGCCGGTGTATTTAGTATTAGTATTAGTAGTGAAAAATGGTACAAGAAAACAGGCTTACAGAATCAGATTTAAAAAAATCTAAAAAAACAACTTACCATTTCACCTATTCTTTCCCTCCAATAGTTTGTCTAGTTCTTCCTTAAATTTATTTAAACTTATGGAAGAACTCTATTTCCACAACAACATATGGAAGTTGGTTCCAGCAATCAACTACCCGCTGACCAAAGCCCGCGCATCTGGTCTGCAACCATCCTTCCTCAATTCGAACTTAAGACCCCTCAGAGGTGCGTAATCTGAGCAAGAGGAAGAATCTCATCACCATTGAGCTTGCCCGAGCCACCATTCAAAGCTTTAAACACATAAATCAGAACACATTCGCAGATACCTAGTCTTCAGACACTTCAATTTGTAGAACTGAAGCCTTTTTTGGCAAAAGCGCCCTTTTGTTCCCCTCAATCTTTGACAAAACCGCATGAGCTGTCCTGGCAGCCTGTCTCTTTGCTCAGAGAACTTCAGAGAACTGACTTCATAATTAGCTCCGGGTCGTTTTTATTTTCCACTACCCTGAGTGTAGCACCCCACAGTTGGTACATTACTGTTGGGTAACTGCTTTCTATATGCAGCACTTTACATTTCCCAATGTTAAACTTCAATTGCCTTTTCTCAGCCCATCTGCCTAATTCGTCTAGATCTTGTGGCAGTAGCATGCCCTGCTTACTGTGATTAATTACCCTGCCAACCTTTTTATCATCTGCAAACTTGGATATTAAGTCTGGCATGTCTTCGTGAATATCATTAATAAATATAGAAAACTACAAAGGGCGAGCACCGAACCCTGGGGACTCCACTAATAACATTATTCAACGAAGAGCGGTGTTCATTGATAACCATTCTATGTCTTCTACCACTAACCATCCCTTTATCCATAACTTGCCCTTAATGCCACACACACTGCTCCAATTTGTACAGAAGTCTTTTATGCGCAACAGTATCAAAAGCTTTCTTGAAATCCAAGTATATGGTGTCAAAATTATTTTTTGCATCCAGTTCCTTTGTCACTGCGTGATAGTATTCAATCAGATTGATCAGACAAGATCTCCCCTTAACGAACGTATGCTGTGACTGAAGTATAACTACTCTCCTGTCTAAATGGTCCTGCATTTCTTCTTTAAGCAGTGACTTCATTATTTTCTCTGGAACAGAAGTTAAACTAAGGTCTGTAATTACTCGTGCCACCCTTTGATCGCCCTTTGTGAACTGGAGATACATTCGAACATTTCTAATCCGTGGGGACTTCAGCTGAATCCAATGATGCTCTCATAATTATGGCTAACAGTTTGCTTACCTCCTTAGTTGTCTCCTTTAATATAATTGGATAGATTCTATCCGCCTCAGTTGCCTTTTTTTTACGTTTAACGTCAACCGTTTCTCTTCGACTTTCTTCTCAGTTATTACAAAATCATTTAGTTCCATATTAGAGTTTGATGAACTTCTGGCATCCACTTCCCTCAAGAATTCCTCATGTGCGAATTTGGTAATGATTACCATGCCACGATCAAAGTTCCTTTTAAATCTTTCATCTTTCGCACTGAATGCATGAATATAAACAACATCCCTACATTCTGCCCACCTGCTTTATATCGCATGGTAAAAACACGTGATTCTATTACCTGAAGGGGTAAGTGTATCTATTAGCATGGCCACTCGGTGTATATTAATTTATTTAATGTCCATTCCAAGCCATTTCAAATACGAAACACCAATAACCCAAGACATAAATTTTATCTTGAAATCATTATCCATAACTAAACACATGGCTTCCTATTCATTGCAAATACTTCAGATTAATCAGCAACCATTCAGATAGTCTGAAAAGTGGCAATTATGATACAACATTGGTAAATGCATTTTTGGTAGCAGTATCTTAGGTTAACTTGAACAACAAACTTAAAAGTAGTTGGAGACGGACAAGGTTTAACGATAATTACACATAATGTGATATGTTCTCACAGTGGTGTAAACAGGAGAGTAGACAGAGAGTGGAATTTTGCAATAGACATGATTATCCATTTCAGGGAGAGCGTGGACCTACTGGAAAGGAATCACAGAAGGAGCAATGGAAATAGACAGAAATGATTTTTTCTTATAGAGAGAGGCTCCACTTCCTTAAACTGCAATATTTAGATTACAATATTTAAGTTACAAGAGTAGACAGATCAGGTTATAACGATGTATATACTGAAAGTAAGAAATAATAGATGCAGATCAGATATTAGAAAATTTACTTTTATCGTGTAGAACTGGAAAGTGTGCTTGCTTCAAGAAAACAGGTCGGAAGATCTCATGGTCCCCTTTTCTTTTGGAAAATGTCCTTTAAAAAGAATGCTCAAAGAAATGTGGATATAAACAGTTTTGTATTTACATATACAATAATTTACATGGTCATCTGACGTTTCTTCATGGTCATCACTATTTCTTCTCAGAGAAGAAATAGTGGCCATTATTCTGGGTTTTTTTCGAGACAGTGTGAATACTAAATACGATGTTTCTTGTATTCTGTCTATCTTGTGAATTCCCCTGACCGTGTAGTTGTTGCAGAATATAAACATAAAATTTATTTTTCTTTATCTTCGCCCATCATTTATCTTTGGTACACAGGTGATTTTTGAATTAAAATATACGATATCTTAATCCAAAAATCACTTAAGGGTGGATACATAGCAACATCGTTCTAAACAGGGCCGGTGCGTTCCTGAATGACGTACAGATCGTTCCTGAAGTGGTATCCAAACATGTGAGCACACAGAGAGATCATCCGTTCTTAACAAGGAATCTTAGTTTCTATGATTGTTGCGTCCTTGTTGGTCGATCACATTGTCGAAGCATTGACGATTGATGATCTTATGTTTGACTTCTTCCGATGGAAAGAATCGTCTTCACAGATGCCTCTTCAGATGTGAGAAAAAGAGGAGGTTCATGTCACAAATAGTGTCCCAATGCGAGTGTCAAAGAGAGACGATGGAATTTGAGAAGTGTGCGAGCGGGCATTGTCATACAACAGAAGCACTTCTCGTGCGAAGCCATTCTTAAAGGCTGACTGAGAAACAGCTTCATTCGATATCTCATAATGCTGAGTGTAATCCGCCAAAATTACATCTAAAAGATGGTTGTCATCACCTTCTCTCACTATATTGTCTTGAACGTTTTGCTCAGGATTTACCTTACTGGTAAATCCCAGAAAATTCGCCCAGTTCTCATTTTTAAACAAAATGCAGAAAAAACAATAAATAGTCTTCCTGGACAGCCTCCTTTTCAACAATCGTGATTTAGGAGTCGCATTCAATGAGCAACTCACCTTCTCCCACCATTTCACAAACACTGGAAAATGGACTTCCCACGGAAAGTCCATTTTCCATGGAGAGTAAATTAAGAGATTACCGATGTTTATTATTTAAGCCTCTGAACGCTTGATCAATATGACCATCTTGACACATCAGCATGGTCATACTGATTATTTCTCTTCTTCCCAGTCAAAAAAACTGCGCATGGAACCGAAATGAGGCTTGCGCCCCAACTCTGTCCAGCCCAGAAACTTCTAAAGGATGTTCCTTCCAATAAAATAAAACCCAGCTTAACCAACTTGATGTTGATAATGAACATCTATTGGGCACACAGATAGTCCAGACCTCACCTCTGTCCTACTTTATCATACAATGCAAAATTTCTGTATTATCTAGATAAAAGATACTTAATTTCATTCAATTAAAATAAAATTATCTTTTATACTTGAGCCATGTTATTAATAATGAGATGATATTCAAATTTAATTGTACAACTTTTGCTGGAAATTTAGAAAAACCGAACGATAGGAAGGGAACTTTCCCTCAGCACTTTGCTTTTCAGTAACATTTTAACACATAAGACTCATATTTCGAAATTATCTTCAAGTAAAGACGTATAGTAAAGAATTGCGCAAGTCTTTAACTGAACGAAATACCCATCTCGCTGATCAGATACGCACTAGCGAGTGGCCACTTTCATTAGCGAACTTCAAATTACAGAGCATGAAATTGCAAGCAATTAAAACTGCAAAAAAAAAGGTTTACAAACTCGGGTTTCATTTGCAATGTAACCTTTCATTATTCAAATTGAACTAATAACCACGGAAAAAGGAGGAAATGAAAGAGCTTAAATCACAGGAAATATTATATCCATTGCTTATAGATTTCATTTCGAAGAATAAAGTGCTCAAATAACGGAAAGGAATCAGAATGGCGAGAAAAGGGAAAAAATTGTTTCTTTTTACTGGTGACATGGAGATCTGAAAAACGTCCATTTTTGTTCCCAAAATATAAATATACTTTTGCTCTTATCTTTTGTAAAATTCTGCTGGTTTTTTTTTTCAACAGAGTCGATAATTAAGTCTCATTCCAAGATAGAGCACATTGTCCAACTCCATCTTCTTGTGTATCCCGTTCAATTATGTTTACTATTGCTGGCACTAAACATACACCATATTTTGGACTTTAAAGGCGCACATGACCTTGAACGATCCTTATAAAAATAATTGATAAGGGCAAAATCGAATTAAAACGCGGAGCATTGAGGAACTGACTCCTATCTTTATTTTTAATGAAATCAAAATCAATTCTGCAAGCTTTGTTGACAAAGATGGATGGAAATATTAACTGGTCGTAAAAGATCATGAATAAAATATATTTTTACTCCTATCGTCTCTACACTGTTTCCATTTTATAGACTTACGCTATTAAAAGGGCAAGAAAATTGTTTACTGAATGCGATTCTTTCTCAAACTGCCACATCCGCGATATAAAAATTTCGAAACTGCTTTTGGAAAAGTGGAGTGTTCAGATGGGGATATTATTCGCTGTAGCCACCTTTTAAATGCGCTCGCAGAGTTAGTAAATCACACCCAACGATTACTTCATCACTTTTGTAAATCTTATAATGAGTTTCCGTTGCTAAGCAACAACAGACATCCTCATCACATTCTTAGACGCCACGTAGTCACATTTTGTGTTGCACCTTCTTCATAGATTTTCAACGGGCATGGAAAAGGGGAGAAAATGGAATAATAAACTTTATCCGCTCACTTTTGCGGGGACGCTGGCATACTCTCCCTCTCTCACTCTCTCTCTGGAGAGAGCGAACTTGCAACAACGACTGCGTTTGCATAGAAGTGGTGACGTAAATGAACCATAGGGCAATAAAAACCTCTCTACAGCAGGACAAATAAGAGTGGGCCACTAAGCCTAATGTAAAGTCAATAACGACTGTGAGGCCTAGTTAACAGTGAGCACATCATTTAGGCAAATGGCTCTCATGCATCTTTCATTACAGCACCACTCAGACTCTCCTCAGCCAGTATTCAAATGTTGAGTAAACAAGAGACAGCCTCGTGGAGTTAGTTCCCAATGCACTTCGAGCCTGCCAACTGATACCAGCAGTCTGAGAAAATGAACCGCTCTCTGGTAACGCAATATCTTTGGTTAATTTCCGTCTTGCCTTAACATTAGGGCACTAATCTACCTTTCGGATATTTTAAAATGTTAACGAGTTCCAAATATTTCGTAGTGGCGGTGATGCGATACGAAATTAATGCGGTTTGCTTGCTCGCTCTTCAGAAAAAATAGAAAACGTTGAATGAAGTTTGTGGGCCACCAAGCTCTCTCTCTTTATTCGCTTTTATATGAGTTTATCTAGGATTTTTTGCAACTTTTTATAGCTGTTTGGTGAAATGATTTCGATCTTTAGAATTGCCACTTCTTTTTAAGAGTCATAGTAACTGAAAACAACTGAATAAAAACTCCAATAAGATGTTTAATCCTTAAAAATAAATTTATAATTTCGATAAGCAATGCCAATCCTGCATGTTCATAAATACAAAGTATTTATGAACATGCAGTGATGTAGTGCTATGAAGGAATACCAAGAAATATCTTTAGGTATTCTTTAGGTCGAATCGTCACCCTTAACAGGCGAATCTCTGCCACTGAATACCTTGATATTCTGAGTAATCAGGTTTCTCCCAGAGTGCAAATGTTGAGTCCCAAAAAGGGTGTCATATTTCAAGATGATAATGCTCTAATACACTCACCCAGATGTGTCCAATCTTGACTTGAGGAGCATGAAACTGAGGCTAGGCATCTTATATGGTCTGCCCAATTACGAGACTTAAAAGTTATTGAGCCACTGTGAGCATATTTGGAGAGAAGAGGAGAGAGAGAGAGAAGCAGTTTCCATCATCTTTATCATACAAGGAGCTTGAAACGTTGCTCCATGAACAATTGTCCACTATTCCTCTTAAATCAATTCAAGATCTGTTTAAATCTATCTACGTAGAATATAAGTTGTTTTAAAAGCAAAGGGAGGCTCAACACCATATTAGTGCATACTTATAACTCTTATCACAGGTTTTTTCCATTATGCCTTCGTGGGTATCGCAATTGGTAGCATCGTCTCCTCCCGACACCAGGTAGAAAAGGCCTAAATTCTAGTCCACTCGATGACAGGAGGAATTTATGGGGTTTTTTCACGACGTGGCTCATGCGAGAGTAGCATGCTTTTTCTCCCGGAAACTGGGTTTTTCTTCCAGCAAACAGAAAATCGACCTCAGAACACACAAATTACAAACATTATACACGAGCAATATGGCCTTAGTCGCTGATGCTCCTAAAACCTTAGTACAACAACATAGTTTCCATTATTTTGTCCATCCCTATATGTTTCAAAATACATGATTTTTCGTATGCCTTTTTTTATATATGTGTGCGAAAGATAATAACAGAACGATTGGAAGAAACGGAAACGATCATAGGCATGTTTGGTATTGTTTCAGAAAACTCTGTGGGCTGGGGATTTTTGCCATAGATCAATCATGGGTTCATTATTTTGACTCCGAGATCAAACGATAAAGGATAATTTGAAAACATGCATTTCTGCCTGTGAAGAAATTTCGTGTCACTGTCTCTGTGAGAAAAGTCACGGCAAACGATTTTATGGAACACTGGGGAAGTTGGACATATTGATTTCTCAGCAGAAAGCTCTACCATTTCAAACACAGGCGCAATCAAGCAGTTAATTGGGAAGTGTCATCAACAGTAATTACTTCCCTTCATGTCTATTTAGTAGCACACCATCTTCTGAATCTGCTTGATTCCACTCTTCAGATGCCCAACTACAATAGACTATCAAAAGATACTATTATTTTCGTTGTTGCTACTTTTATCGAAGTAAGGAGAGACCAGAGCTTTACCCTACCAGCTGGGAAAATTGTTTCTTGTATCGATGTGTACAAGTCCAGTGAACTTTCTTGCACTCTGTCCACGACGGCTGACGATAATTGATTAGTATTGTGTGTACTGCTATCTTACCTATTGCTCTCTAATTACATTACGGCTGGGATGTGTCAGGATCTTTCTGTCACTGCTCTATCCTCTGCACGCACACCGTTTTCCGACTTTCTATTACCTTCTTCTTTTACTTTCTTCTTCGTTAATCTACAGGTAAGTTATTTGATCTCATTTAAACTTCCCAAAAAAAAGACACCGATTCTAATCTTAATTGTCTTTTAATAGAAAAAATATAGTTTGGAGAAGAAATTAATCTCTGTTTGTATTCGGAGCAATATGGCCTTAGTTGCTAATGCTCCTAAAAACCAAACAACAAACTGTTTGTATTGTTATTGTTTAAGATAGACTCTAGTCCTCGGTTGTTGTTGTTGTTGTTGTTTTTGTATTTCTTAGAAAAGATGGAATTAAATCCATGGATAAACTTCAAAAGCCTTCTTTATTGGAGACAAGAACACACTTCCCACATATTTCAGTGAATATCTAGAAATCCTTTGAAATGATTCAAAGAAATTGCATAAATAGGAATCCATACATTTGAAGTTCTGTGGAGACCAACGGGTTCAATCAAGAGGACGTTCGTTTCACGTATTCTACCAATTTGCTTATTATCTTTACTCTAAAAGGATAATTAACTGCAATTAAACTCTAGCTTAACTCGTAGTTCGACGCAAAAATTGGACTATGCGACCTCAGACATCGCTTAAGGGCTTAACTAATTCTTCTCCTCCTGGACATTGGGAGAGGAATATTTTTTATGAACGACAGTAATATTCACTGGCCAAAAAAATTAAAAACCTTTTGCAATTGGCATCAACAGATAATCAAACGTACGGTATGCAAATAAGTTGTCACGTGGTATGATCAAAAGTTCTTTGCCATTATATAAATGCGCTTTCCTGTGGCTTTTTATCGATCCGGTCATGGGGAAAACAGTGATCTTTCCGATTTTCACAAAGGTGTTATATTTGGAGCACGTATGGTAGGAGCCAGAATTGAGAGAACTGAGGAAATCACTGCTGTGTCCAAAGCAACGTCTGAAAAAGTATACAATGAGTGGAACACTCATTGTATACTTTTTGGAACACTTCTTTACGAAAAGAGATAGAAAGATCCATTTCCAATCGAACTATGCAACGGGAGTTGCAGAATCTGGGATTTGTTAGGCGAAAGACACTTCTTGCTGTGAAAAAATTGAAAGATTCCACTGGTGTGCTGCTGCCAACGCCAGAACTGGCATGTGGAATAAAGGAAAAACAATCATGTGGTCTGACAATCTCAATTTATACTTTTTTTGCGACAAGGGTAGGATAGAAATGTGACATGAACCTCGTGAAGCCATCATCCAGATCTCGTGTCCACTCAAGTACAGACTGGGTCTGCTCATACCGTTAGAAGGTCATATTACTTCCACTGAATCTTTCTGTCCTATCAGACCAATTCACCAGGATTGCGATGGTTTCTTTTCAGACGATAACACAACTATCCACCGTGCAAAAATTGTAACTGAATCGTTCGAGGAACATTCTCAAGATTTCCAACATCTACCCTTGGCGACTAATTCTCCAGATCTGAATTCCTTTGAGAATATCTCCAGTTATTCGCTTTTTTTTTTAATTCTTAGAAATCATTACAACAGAATGTGACCTAGATACCTTTACAATGTCCCCCTTCATTTCCGTACCTTCCATTCTTGAATTCCTAGCAAAGGTTGCCGAAATGAATTCCAAATGTAGAATAAATATGAGGATATGAGATGTGGCAATGAAATTCCTGGACTGGCGCTGTCATGTTCGATGAGTTTGAAAATATATGAAAGGGTATGTTTTTATTCAAACTTCCTCCAGTAGTTACAGAGGTTGTCCAGTAGACTGAAAGGTTGCAAGGAACAACCAGTTTCGTTAGTGGCGTTGACGTTTCGTGTCACGATTTTGCAATCGAAATAGGAACTGTTGCAAAATTTCGGGAAATTGTGGAAAGAGATCGTCGTTTGACCCTCAGAATGATGGTTAATGAGTTGGATATGAATAAAGAGACGATTCGTCAAATTCTGCGTGAAGGTTTGGGGAAAAGGAAGGTCTGCGCAAAATTTGTGCCGCAGTCTCACGGATGAGCAGAAGCAAAGAAGAGTGCCATTATGCAAAGACTCCATCTAGACTTGTGAAGACAATCCTAATCTCCTCGACTGTGTTGTAACTGGAGATGAGTGTTGTGTGTTCCAGTACAACCCAGTACGAAGCGTCAGAGCATGCAGTGGACTTCCAAATCATCATCAAGGCCCAAAAAAGTTTCCAAAAATCGTTTTGAAATCCTTTGTATGACTTGCAATTAACTTTTTCCAACTACAGAAATGTTTAAGTTCATTAGCATATTAACCTTAACGGGAACTTGCAAAAGAATCAGTCTCAATACTTTTTGATTCACCTGTTATTGCAAAAGTTCGGCGTTTACAAACTCTTCAATGATATGCAGCAATCAAAGGTTAAATTTGTGGATACGATCTCAATGAAATATTGCGCAAGAAATTTTTAATTTAACACGAGCCTAAAAAACAAAAAGAGCTTGTTGCTCCAAATAACCGATAATCTTACAGTTTAGTTTTGTGTTATCTAAGAGTTTTTAAAATTTCTTAATAATAAATTTATAACGGAATCCCCCTAATGTTTAATAGTTTTAAATCCCACCTTGTGCAGACTTAAATATCGTGGTCATCTAAAATGATTAAATAAACCTTTGAAGTAATCAATAAAATGCCAACCAAAAAAAAAAAAACTGGAGAGGTGAACAAATGAATACGAATTACCAATAGTTATTGAATTACGATTTTCCCTCGGTCACTACCACACGGCAATACATCATTCTTTCTTGTCTTCCCTGACCTGCTATTTTCTGGCCCAGTAATCTGTTAACGCCAAGTGACACAGATCTCCTTCTTTAAAAAAAAAAAAAAAAAAAAAAAAGCAAAAAAGAAATGAAAGAGAAAGAAAATTCTCTGGCACTTCGAGGGGAATGTTTCTGTGCACTAATGGCACTGCTACATAAGAAACAGAGAGAGAGAGAGAGAGAGAGAGAGAGAGACCCAGTGGTTCCCTAGAGTTTCGCCTACATTTGCTATTAATCATGCGATGGAAGCTGATCCTTTGCTAAGAAAAAATGAAACTTTGTTGAAGTTGTTAACAGGAATGTAATTTGTTTTGCCCATTGCGTCACACGTTAAATATGAACATTTATTTTCGATATATTGAGAATTGTGATTCTAAATAAGTACCCATGCTTTGGATTCAATTTCGTGACTGCCAAATACGGTACTGTTTCTTATATTCTCTGTATGTTGTGAACTCCTCTGATCATGTGGTCATCCTGGAGTATAAACAGGAACTTTACTAAAAATGCCCTTTAGAAAAAAAAATTAAAAATCTTCAAAATCATCTTGCTGTCCTCAAATCAGTATGAGTGAAGAATATTTACCAAGATCATCGATGCAAGAATTAGAGGAAAGTAAAGCACTAACAAATCATCTTTATTTTTAGAAGATGGAATATGCCCACCAGGATATAACAGAGATCGAAGTATGGATGGACACAAGTTGCAGAGAGTAACTGTGGCCAGGTACCAGAAAGTTCAACTATGATTTGGATAAGAAGCAAGTTTCCTACTCTTACCAAGTGATCATCTAGTGCTACCTGACACGCTTTAATTTTAATAAGGTTCTTTTATCCTAATTATTAATACTATTTTAGTATTCTGTTCTATTCGGATCCTTCTTGACTGAATGGATTACTGCCCCCCACTTATTTAGAAATATTGGTTTGGATTTCAGTCGATTAAGTCAGGAAAATTGGTTTTTAAATATCCGTGTGCATACGTATATAAACGTACGTACTTATGTATACATACATAAGTATATAAACAATCGAAGGAACTTTTGGATACTCGTGTACATAAGTATTAAAAATCAAAGCATCTTACAACACAAAGAATTTTTTTATTATTATTTAATCAAAATTGAACCTTAATCCAATGCAAATACGTAAAATCAACTTACTCTTAACAGCTGTTACTCTTAAGTTGTCATGGTTACAACTAATATAAAGTTTGAGAATAAAAACTCAGAAAATCAAATTCAAATATTAAATTTATGCCTTACTTAGGCGAACGTGAATAAACAACACTAATTTTCCATAGGTTAAGGTCCATGAAGGCGAATTATAGTATATATTCCATATTTTATCTATTTCTTAGTAAAATTAAATTAATGAAATTGCCGAAGTAGAACAGAAACAATTTAGCCGATAGCAAGAATTCTCTTAAAAATAAACAAATCCCAGGAAAATATTCAAGTGGAAATAATCAGGAGATTTTCAAGCAGAGATACATATCGAATATACCACGAAATAACAATCTTTGAGTAGTAATTTAATAAACAGCAAACTCTATTTCTCTAAGTTAAGACTTCTGCTTCCAGTTTAAAGCACTTATACTAATGCCAAAGACTGGAAACAAAAGAATCCAAATACCATTCTCTGAAGACTTCGGAAGCGAAGTTATATAATTGCCATTAACTGAAAAGAAGGAAATGCTGTTTAATGATCCGATAAAGTCTGTGTTCAGGAGGGGGAAAAAAAGTCCTTAACAGCGAAATTACTTTAAACGACAGACCACCATCTCCCTACTCGGCATCATCCAGTATTCCGTTAATGTTCCAGTTTCTAGACAAGAAAGAATCATTAAAAAGCATTAATATAGTCCCCGTCGTACTAAATATTTTTATGGCTAATACGAAACATAAACATTCCCTCCTTCAAGGCAGGGTCACGCGATTAACTTCTACACTGATGGAAGTTTGTAGGGTCTTATCAAAACCCACACACTGCTGTAATCAGGTTTTATGCAGTTCTTTCCGAAATACGTTTAGTCTAAATGTACAAACAGCCTTTTATTATCTAGCTGATCTCTAGCTGTTCTTCTCCGAAATCAAAAATGCTCACCTATGAGTTGTGTTCCCCCTTCCACAGTTTATTCCATACTTGATCGCTGATGTATATATCAACTAATTCATGGTCCTTGTACTTTAAATAAAACCTAGTCTCAAAAGTTACCGTACTTAGCACCATACAAGATAGAAGATAATTGCTCTCGTGGGTAGCCTTGGTGGTAGGATCGCCATCCTCCCCACACCGGGTGGAAAAGACCGGAGTTCAAGTTTTCTCGATGACAGAAGGAATTTTTATGGGTCTTTTTCATAACATGGTTCAGTTAGTCGATCTCGAGCGAGGATAGCATGGTTTTTTATCCCGGAAACTCGGATTTTTTCATCCAGCTTACAGAAAACGATAAGAAACTTTTAAGATAAAATAATTTTTCTTTATGGTTATTTTTTTTTAATAAAGGAAGGCTATTTTTTATCCAATTTATTTTCATTTATGATATGAACGAAGTGTGGTAGAAAAAGTGAGCATATCGCCTGAATTCTGCGGCTAAGTGAGATCTTTCAAGTCGTGTCAAAGGAAGAGTCTTCTTGCAATATGTTACCATTACTAGTAAGAATATTTTTTGCTGTGACGATTCTTTTTTTGGAAATTGTGTATGAAAAGTTTCCTCTGACAAGGAGTTTCGCAGTTGTACTGCATATTGACGCAGCCAAGAAAAAACCAAAGAAACTCCTGTAAACTCGTACCGTTAAGCAGGTTTGACACATTTTTCGCTCACCTGACATCGGCAAACACTATCCTGAAAGCAGCAAAACGAAGTGTCTGGAATACTTCATTTTGTAGGCGAGAGAAATCTTAATAAAACCACCTTTTTTATATACAGAAAACACAGAGGAGGGATGTAATAATCAGCAGCTGAATCATTTTTCATATACACTCGGTGAACAATTTATTAAGAAACAACACTCTAGTATAATGAAGGTCCTTATGCAGGTCCTTATGTAGTGAGTATAATCCATCGGTTCTGATAGTGAAAGAAACTTAGCCCGTATGTCTGAATAAGTCTTTCGATCTCCTAAAAAATCTCGTTTGATATCCCAGACTTTCTGGCGTATAGATGTAAAGTGGGATCTGTTCAAGCTTCTGGAACCTTTTCTGCATAATTCAAGCACTATGGTAATGCATATTATCCTGCTGGTATTGCCATTTACAATGCAATGTTGAGTAAAAATTTCCTTGGAAAATTTTGCTTCTGTTGATCTGGGAAATATCTCAATCCTGCCTGGGATCGCGGTTGGGAAGCAGATTGTTTGAGCTTTAACTACTTGTTTCAGACATACATTTTGCGTTGACTGCTCTTTTCCGGCTATGAGCCATTCCCAATGCCCATATACCTTCTCTGGCCAGGCCTTATTCTCATTCCACTTTCAAAAATCGATTAGTTCACCTCACTTGCTTAATTTACCACCGTTGCTACTACCAAAGCCTAGATACGCAGATGAAGATGTAGCGGCTCATATCACTATTCTTAAGAGCTAATTCAAATACTGGATTATGTTGAAGATTTAAAGCTATTCGTCGATTTAAAAACAAATGATACTGTTCAAAAATTTGACCAGAATATCCATATGAACCCAAATTAAAAACATGAAACGTTATCAACTACACCATAATATCGGCTCCCACCAAGGAAAATTCAAGAAATCATCAACAGTATGACACCAGTCTTTCCAGACTCGGACGGGTCGTTTCTGATAACTCTTCATCTTATCTAGTTAATTTAACGTAAGAAGAATCTTAACTTAAGAAGCAGGTATTTCTGGAAAATCAATTTAAGTCTGCATGTGAAATTGGCACACCTCAAGAATACAGAAAACAAATCTCCGTACAGATGCAAAGAAACCAAAAGAACAGCAGAAATGTAGCATTAATAAGTGCAGAGTATGGCATCATTGCAACCCAAAGAGCATATCCTTACAAACTTAACCTTAACACTGCTCCTTCTAAATATCTGAGCAGCAGGTTTGCTTTAAGATTTCGGAAAGATGGAAGGATTAATGATAAAGAACAATTGGGTAGGCTATAATCTGAAAGAACACATGGAAACATGAAAATATTTTGTATGCGCTAATATTTAAAGAAGCCTACAGAAATCGGCCAAGAAACTGTAAATGGAACTTGATATTACTGAAACTTCTTAAGACATTTTAAAGAATCGGACTTTTGCAAAAATTCCTTCCAACCGCTTGAGAATCTTTATCTCTCCAAGTGAGTATGACTGTCCGCCAGTTGGACATAACAATTCTAACCTTCTTTATGAAAAAAAATACGTGTTTTAGTTTTGGTTGTTGGCTGGAATATGCTTCGTAACAATTTAATTCCATCGAGCTCATCGTAAAGTGTAGTATCTTCTCTGTTCCTGGATGCATGCCTTTCCACTGAGACAAAGCCCTTCGTGATGTCTGAACTATCAATTTCCTTCATGAGTAGTTTAGCAAGTGTAGGGATGATTCTGCGTTTTTAGATCCAACTCCTCTTTAACTCCAACCTTCTTCTGGTAAGAACATCTTTGTCTCTTCCACAACATCACCCGTGCTCCCTTCTGACCCCACTATCTGATTACATTAGATCACAAGAACTGAATTAATAGTCTTCCCAGTGATCCAAATTTCTCTGAAGCCCCCCTCCTTCTGGTCTCAGCAATTTTATCCTTTTATCTCCTATACAGATTATCTCAAAATATGGACCTCTCACACACTTTTTTTGATTTACTGGGTAACAGTATATTAGTCAATAAAGTCTTAGAAACTACTGCTGATCACTTCATGAATTTCGATATTAAAATTATGCTCAGAAATATTCCCATATATTTTTTACAAAGAAAAAATACCCCTTTCCTTTCAATAGTTGAGTCACAGCTTGTTCCGACAGTTCTGTGAACAAAAATGTATAAATATATTTTGATAATAAAATGATTGTCCATACTCGCCTAACTCAACTTAGGAACTCTTTTCCATAAAAAATAAAATGGATGCTGAGACAAAATATGGTTCGTATCAGCAATCCTAAGATTCTTCTCCGATGTCCCCAGCTTCCTGTTTTCTTCAATGATTTTTGGCTCTTAAATCCGAGCTGGTGGCTCAATATCAAAAAACACTTCTCTGTCAAGCACCAACTTCTGAAATGGATCAACTTGGAATCAGGTTTTCAACATACCATTTATAGATCTCAGATTTGCGTCAATTTGCCTGATCTTCTGTTGGCAGGAATCGTCAATTAAAGTCCCTTCCAGTCAGATACCAATGATATCTGACTTCCACTCTAAATTGGACAAGGGTGACACCGTCTTTGATTTCTATTAAATATCGTCTAAAGAGAACTGAAAAGGACTTCCCCTCGTTCCACTTAATCAAATGGTTAAATACTGATATTAATCTCTTTCGTCTAGATATGTTGAAGTTATTGGCAACAAAATCCTTTATGCTGTCCTAAAAAAGAATGATCCTTATCTAACAATTCTCAGCTCTTATCTTAAAAATAATTTTAGTCTGTTGTTCTTCTCTTGACGGCTTATACTGAAAATGTATTTTAAACGTTAGCCCCTCTGGCCTTCGTCAGATATTAAGTTTTTTTATTCAAGTTAAAAGGCCGAATTAAGTTTTTTTATTCAAGTTAAAAGGCCGAATAATTAAATATTTTAATATATTGGCTATAAAACAATATATTTATTTCTTAAAAATTAAAATTAAAAAAGAAATCTTAAAGACAAACTATTTAGATCTATTTTCGAAGCAGAAGCAGATAATTATTATTGAATTTTAATTGTTTTTATTCATTTTAGAATAAGAATTGAAATTCTTATTCTAAAATGAATAAAAAATTAAATTCTATAAACTTTCAGTATCATTTTTCATCCGAGCTAAGAAAAATAAACAGATTTTTTTAACAAAAAATAATCTTGACGTTTGTTGTTCCCGTTGTGGGTTGAATGAAATGTCGCAGGCAATGCATTCATCAATCTTTTCCTTTGAAAAATAGAATAAAAAAGGATATCCAAATACTTTCATGAGGAAATGGAGTTTGTCAACGGCGCAATTTATTAATTGATGGCTTCCACCTGATGAGGATCTGTAACGAAAGAAAGAGAGATAAAGTGAGAGATTAATTCCCATGATATCTCTTCTATCCACTTCTACGAAAAAAACAGCAGTTCTTGCATCCCTGATCATTTCTCATCTTTAACCTAGAAGTGATCTCTTTCTAAGTCTTCTCTTTTTTCTTTCTTCCCATAAGCCACGTTTCTCAAGAAAGACAGATCAGCAATGGCACGGACTGACAGTCTGTAATCTCTTCAAGATTGACTCGACACGCATTAGTTGGCCTTTCATTCCAGATTAGCTTATCCTAGCTACAGGGAGTTAGGCTGGGGATTATAGAAAGACGTAACGTTCACCAATAGGCTAATAAAAATACTATCACTTTGTAACTTTTTTTATTTTCTGTTCTATTTTTTGTTTTTCACACAGATTCACTTACGGACCATTTTCGACTGTGGATGTTCTTAGTTGAGACAGCTGGGTGAGATGAATGTTCTTCTAGCCTCTAAAAAATTGGAAACTAATAATACTCGCGCTCTCTCTCGCGCTCTCTCTCTCGCTCTCTCTCTCTCTCTCTCTCTCTCTCTCTCTCTCTCTCTCAGAATATATAAAATAAATGTGCTAAGGCTGTTTAAGAGGAGATTGTTACATATCGTAATTGGCTTCTTACCAAATCTCCAGGTTCATTTTCTTTCTACACCAAAGCTTGCAACAATTGTAAAGCAGTTATTAATCGGTCCAAACTAGATTTCGAACAGGCTAAGAGAAGAAAACTTGCTTCTTGTCCAAATGGTATCCGAGCATTCTGGTTGGATATCATTTGGCACTCTTGCCAAAATGCTCGAATATTGCCAAAGCTATTGGCCGCAACTTTTGCCCATCTCGGTTCCCACCCCTATCAAAACCAGATGGTTCTATTGCCACTTCAGCCAAAGATAAAGCTGACCTGCTAGCATCCTATTTTTTTAACTCGTGTATTGATGTTCTTGGTAAACCACCACCCCCCATGCCCAGTATACTCCATTCAATGCCTCTTGTGGTGTTCAGTCAAAAGGATATTAGAAAGATTTTTAACAATCTTAATGCTAAGAAAGCTACAGGTTCTGGTGGTATTCCTCCACTTGTGTTGCCTTTTTTTTCACTTTCCTTTTCCAAAGGTGTCTTCCCTTCTACTTATAAATTTGTTCATATCCAGCCAGTTCCTAAAAAGGGTGACAAATCGCTCCCATCCAGTTATCGTCCCATTGCACTTACTTCTGATCTTTCTAAAGTAATGAAGAAATCAATTAAACGCCAACCATCCTAAGCTATCTAGAAACCTTCCATCTGATCAACGATCGCCAGCATGGATTCCGTCAGTAGCGATCCATTGGCGATATTCTGGCTTATATTACCCAACTATGGATAAATTCAATGGAAAAGTTTGGTGAAACTCAAGCAATTGCTCTTGACATTTCAAAGGCTTTTGATCGTGTTTGGCGTAAAATTCTTCTCGATAAGCTTCCCTCTTATGGTTGCCAACTGTCTTTTTTTATATAATTGGGTATCCAGTTTTCTTTATAATCGCTCACTGTCTTAGATGGCTTTCTGTCTTCTAAATTCTCCACTAATTCTGGTGTTGCCAACGTTCAGTTCTTTCTCCCACTCTTTTTGTCTTGCACATTAATGACCTTCTTCCATTGAGCAGAAATGCTATCCACAGTTTTGCTGATGGTGGAATGCATAAAGCATTCCACCTTCCAGAAACCTAACATTCCACCTTCCAGAAACCTAACATTCCACCTTCCAGAAACCTTGCCCTACTGAAACAGCTTCAACTTCTTGAATATCCACTACCAATTCCTTAAATGCTTCTTCAGTAGGGTAAATATAATATAGTTGATTTTAATACTTCTGAAACTCAACCCTGTCTGATATCTCGCAAAAATAATTCTTCTGCTCCTATTCTTATGTTCGATGACACTTCCATTTCTTGGCAAGATTATATATCTCTCTATTGGGGATTACCCTGACTTCTAATCTCTCTGTTGGCATAAACACATCAAAAATATTGCTTCCTCTACATCTAAAAAACTTGGTTTTCTCTTTCGCTCTCGGCGTTACTTTTCTTCCGAACAGCTGCTCACTCTGTACAAATCTCAAACCCGCCCTACCATGGAATATTCTTTCAACATCTGGAGTGGTGCCCCCATAACCTCTCTCAGGCGTCTAGACTCCAATCGAAAGAGGGTAGTTAGGCCAACTGATGACCCATCTCTAACAAAGTCTCATCACGCTTCGTCTCACAGACGTTCTGTTTCTTCTGCATGCCTTTTCTACAGATACTTCCATGGGCACTGTTCTTCTGAATTGGCTTCTATAATTCCCGCTCTCTCTTCCAAAGCAGTCAGCACGTGTGCCGCAACCAGTCAACATCATTTTACTGTCCAATTTCAAACTCACAGAACCAACTTTTCTTCTTCCTTGTTTATTCATTCAACTTCCGTTTTTTGGAACAACCTTCCTCCATACGCATTTTCTGAAAATTACAATGTACAGAAGTTCAATTCTACTCACATAAAGTATCTTCTTTAATCTTCTCAACCTTCAACCCACGCACAGTTCTAAGTACTATAGGTTCTAATACTTCTCGTGTTTGTGGTTTCATAAAAAAAAAACTGTATACTTTTGTTCTTAACACCCAACGACTTCAGTCTGCATATACGTATATTCAAGCCACAAACCAAAAAACAATTATATTAGGATCACCAGGAAATATCTTCCATATACACTGCCCTGCCATTAATATCCGAACACCTGCCTTTAGACAAAAAAAGAGCTTTTATTGTGTCATTTAATATTTTGTGCTGAAACCTTTTGCTTTTATGACGGCCTTCAATCTTCGCTGCATACTCTCAACCAACTTTTTTATAAATGTCACGTGATATGTTCCTCCACTCGGCCTTTAACGCAGCCACCAGTTCGGCCTTGTTGTTTGGACGATCTCGACGTGCATGTACCCGACGATCCAATACATCCCACTGATGCTCGATACGGTTCAGATCAGTCTCTGGGCTGGACAATCCAACTTTTCCAACCTCATGTCCTCAGACCACTCTGTTACGACCCGAGCAGTATGGCATGGCGCGTTGTCTTTCTGATACAGGTATCGGAATTCACAACAAACCTAAAACCTCTTTTCCATTTTTTATTTCAAGTCACTCCGCTGTTTTTCTCCTTCCTTAAAACCTCTTAGCCCACCTAAAAACACATGATCTCGCCATTAACATTCTTATGTGATCCGTAAACCCACCTAAACATTTCCTGGAACTTTATTTTTGTACCCCGTATACTAAAATTGAATCCTCAAACACCAAAGCAACTCATTTTCAAATGGATCAATTTATATAACTTATTAAAAATTTCTTATGAGAATGAATTCTAAACATTCTTAAATCTTCGTTTAAAAATAAGATAGTTTCACTAACAAGGCGCTCCCCATCATCTGAGGAGATGACAATAACCATCGAAACGGTTATTAATTTGATAACATCGGATTACAAATGTTTATCTCTAGTACAACATCAAAGCAACTAGTGAGAGTGCGTGTACATATGAGAAAAATTTACGATTTATGCAATATGAGCTTTATGAGCTTCCACCATCTGCGATAATGGACAAAAAATTTCTAATCTTCTTATCCATTCCATGGTATTTTTATACAGAACGTATACGCTTTATATTCTGGTTTATTCCACGGTATAAATCTAATTTAAATTTAAGTTAATTTAAATTTAAATTAATCACCAACTCAGATTTTTAAATTTAATTATTTTATCAAATTAATGATTAATGATTATAGAATTTATATAGTTTTTTATTTAGAGTTTAAATTAAAAAAAACTTCAATTTTATGAATGTTCCTTTATTTCAATAAAAGTGAAATGTTTAATAAATAAATATATTTATAAACAAGTCATTTTTAAAATGAATGTATTACAATGTACGCATTATCTTTGAGTGGTAAGATTTTCAGCGTTAAGCAGGCATCACCAAATTAATTTTATTGCCACATTGGTTAAGGAAATCAATTGTATTTAAGTGGGACTAATATTATAGTAGCAAATCCAGAAACTAATTAGCAAAGTGCATCCTTCCATTATTGCTGTTTTGTAGGAGTTTAAGGCCTCCATAGCCCTCAGCCTGCTAAATGCAAAACTCATTTAAAAGTAGATAGAAGTCCTTAATGCGTTAGAATAAAAGTCCTCTGTAAATTGCAATGATATTCTACTTGAAGTTGACAACATTCTTCTATTTTATAAATAAAAATTTCAAGTAAATTCTTATCATCACTGGAAAAAAATAGATCTCTTTATCAGTACTGTAATTAAAATTACGTCTCTTGACATCGATTGTCAGTCTAATGAGCAAGCTACTTGTTATTCATAGGATTCCCATACAGATGTTGTTCTGATGATTATCAAACTTTCATGGAGGAAGTGGATAATTGTTTAAAGACAAATTTTTAGTCACTTTGGTACATGCGTAAACCACCTATTGTTCTCCCCAAATTGGACTGTTTGTCCGTATATGATAACTCAACTCCCATAAACGGATTTTAATAAAATTTCATAGTTCAGTCCTTCAGAAAGATTTGTCAAAGGACCTGCTCTTCAATAACTATGCTGAAGGACAGGTTCTTTGACAAATCTTTCCAAGGAACCTGTTCTTTAGTAACTATACTGAAGAACAAGTTGCTTAGATATTTCTTCAGTACATACAACAGTTTTAGGAGCATCAACCACTGGAGTCATATTGCTCCGTGTATATTGTCTGTAAATTGCGTGTGTTCTGTGGTCGATTTTTTGTTTGATGGACGAAATACCCGAGTTTACGAGAGAAAAAATATATAACCCTCCCGTAAGACTAACTAACTCAGCCACGATGTGACAAAGGCCCATAAAAATTCCTCGCGTCTTTAGTAGGATTCGAGCTCAAGTATTTTCCATCCGATGTGGGAGGAGGTGATTATACCCACGGTGGCCTCGCCTGGTGTAAAAGTGTATTTATTTCGATTAACTTTTTATCATACAAATTTCATTAAGGAGTTCTCTTGATGGGTTCCTTTAATGGCCTTTAGCAGTGGCCATGACGATGTGCATGAATCACATTTTCTTCAGATAGCTACTGGTGAACAAGTACAGTTTACAGTTCTTGCACACACGCTTTAATATTATATTACACACACTGGCCAAAAAAATACGAACCTTTGTATTAAGGCATTCACAGACAGAAGAAATGCAAATAAATGTATATAGATGCAAATAAAACTGTGTTGCGGGGTTATGATGTGTTCCCTCTTTGAGTATAGAGACTTTACAGGCTGTTCGACTGCAGTAATCTGAAGACAGAATGGGGAATGTATCAGACTTTGAAAAAGGTCTTATGGTGGGTGCACGTTTAGCAGGAGCCACGATTCAAGAAATGAAAGACATTACTGGTTTCTCAAAAGCATCCATCTCAAAGATTTTTAATGACTGGAAAGCAAGCGGTTCTCCCACATCTCAAAGTCGCAAATGTGGAATTAAAACAATACTTCAAGAGCAAAGCCGTCGTACTTTAAGGAGGACTGTATGGAAAAATAGGATTCACTGTGTGCAGCAAATAACATCTGAATTCAATCAAACCCAGAACTGCCCTATTTCAATTTGTACCATGCGCGGGGAATTGAAGAAATTGGGTATTGGCAATCTCCTGCCTATTGGAAAGCCTCTTTTTTTTTTTTTCAGATTAAAACAGCAAACTCTGTTGCAGTGGCGCCGAGAGCGTCGTGATTGGAGAGTGGAATAATGGAAGAAAGTCGTGTGGTCAAACGAATCATGATATACTTTTTTTGCACTGATGGTAGGCAGAACGTGTGGCGGGAACCTCACGAAGCGATGGACTCTGTTTGCCTTGTTAAGACAACCCAAACAAATCTGGAAGTGGTATCGTGGTATGGGGATTGTTTTGTTGGCACGGACTAGGTCCGTTGATACCGGTGGAAGGTCGAATGTCATCCAGGGTGTATCTAAATTTTGTATGAGATCAACTGCACCCTGCATTGCTACACTTTTATCCCGATGGTGATGGCTACTTTATGGATGACAATGCAACAGCGCATCATGCAAGAATGGTTCGGAGAACATGACACGGATACCCCCATGTTCTCGGCCCCCCCACATTCTGATCTTAATCTTTTTGAGAATATGTGAAATATGCTGGAGAGAGAGAGCAGTTCGACAACGAAGTCTTCTCCTTTCAACTTTGTCTGAGCTGGAAGAATGATTACAATCAGACCTAATCGCACTAAAACACCTTATAGAATCCATGCCACGCCGCACGTTTTCTGTTATTCAAAACAAAGGCGGCCTAATTCGATATTGAATAAAGGTTCGTACTTTTTTTTTTTGGCGAGTGTGTATACTGTGTAGATGTCAATGGATGGTACTATCTTTAGTGAGGCTGAATTGGCCCAATCGTATATGTTAAAGGATATTATAAAGATGTAATGGATTTCATTACGCCGAGTTCTGCACATCATCATTTGACTGATGTACAGAAGTGGCACTGTCAGAAACTTGCAAAATCGTGGACTCAGATATGTTCTGTCAAGGGTTCATTGGAATCTGTTATGGTTCAGATTATTTGTTGAGCCATTTATAAAAACCGTTATGTGACAGGTGAAGTTGGTAACTGGGGAAGCTGGCTTGCTCCAAGAGGATTTTTTCATCTAATCCGAGATGAGAGACCTTCTTGCAGCAAGTATTTTCGCTAGGTACGTAGAGGATTGTGCATTTATCCTTCCACATGAACAAGAATACGTCACACAGATGGCTAGGGATCATGGTAATGAAATGTAATACCAACGATATACAAATGCACGTTCCTTTTCCATAGCTACCATGTTTCCACTACTTTTCGCACAATCCTCGACAATAAGCGAAAGAGTAAACTCAACTTCCTTTAAAAATTATAATCGTCATTATAAAATAAAATAATCAAACCCAATAGAAAATTAGTGAGCGGTAATAAATAAAACCGTTGGCTGTCAGCAAGAAGCAAAAACTGAATTTAACCAAGCAGAAGTCCGAACATGTCTTAAGTAAAGAGAATAGGGAAGTCTGGAGGAAAGAAAATGAGTATCATTTTCTTTGTGTTCATCCTGCTTCTATTGATCATTGCGAGGCCACTACTTGGAGGTGCGACCGACCTCCGACACTATCTGTTTCCGGTGCGGCTTATGAAAAGCTTCAGAATCCCAGACGTGGTCTTCTTTATGTTTCTCCGGGAACTGTGAAATCATGTTACTGTTCTAGAATGGATCCGATTTGAGCTCTACATCCGTTCCTTGCCGGGTTATTACTAGCGATCAGAACAGAACTGGGAAAAGAGGGGAAGAGGAGGAAAGAAAATTGGCATCCTTGTGTGTCTGTGTGTGCGCGTATGTCCTTCTCTTCTGAACTTTTGCCAACTTTTTCTTTTCGTCATAAATAGCTATCCTTGTTAGCTTGTGCGGAATGGTCCACCGAGAAGAACTATTTCGCTAAATGTGGGATTAAGTAGTATAAACAGCCACACCTCGATCCCATAAATGGGTCATCGGAGCTTAATAGACACCTTACTGTTATCTTAGAAGATGTCCTTCTCGCCAAGGTGACAAATCAAACAAATATCGTCTTCGTACTAAATGATAACGCCATCCTGGTTTATGTGAAGCTCCTTCATTTACCCGAAGTATCTTTGCTTTTACCAGTTTGCGATTTGGCGATAGCAGATTTAACAACGCTATCAACTCATGAGTTGATGACGCTGCCTGTTTATAGTTGGGTACAAGTAAACATAAAGATACAAGCCAGCTTTAAAGGTTATCAAAAGCTATGAAATGTGCAAGCAGAGAGGGAATGTAAAAATGCATGTATGATGCTGACTACCAAGTCGTTGAGAGGGTGGACCAATAGTTCCCAGTGTGTCTCGGCATCTTGGTTTACTGCTACCTTCTTCAAGTGCGCCGCGTGATTAGAAAAAACTTCGTTGAGTTCAGTGACTATCATTCTTCAGACGTGCTGCGAATACAGAGTATTTCGACGAAGCCATTCCACTCGATGTGAGTGGAATGGCAGAAGTTTGGAAACCACTATGGTAGAGCGTAAACAAATTCCCTTCTTTTGTACTGCTCACCAGTACATCGTTGTTTAGAGGACAAAAACGCAAACTATTATTCTAATAGTTTGGGTTCTCCTTCAAAGGGAATCTTTTAATTTATTAGAAAAGGTACAAAAAAAAACTATTAAAAGCATTAGCGGTATTTTCAAGGAGACTCCGGTTACACTTTAAATAACCTTTACTTAAGTAGGGTTTCAGTTTCACTTTGAAAACCTCTATCGTCAGTTCCTTCTTCAGTTACTGTTTAATATGAATTCCATTAATTTTCATAAAAAAACATCCCCAAAAAAGACTGCGCGGATCAAATTTTTTAATGTAAACAAGTGAAGAAAAATGTAAACCAGAGTTCGGATTTCACCATGCGAGAGTTACTCGATTGTTAGAAGCCAGAGTTTACAACAGGAATAGCCACTAGGAAAGTCGGGAACACACTTTAAATTGCTATAATCCCATATCAACCCAACAACTGCCCTGTCACAATTTCTGTTGGATAAGGACGGAACGCAGCGTTGCTTGAATCAGTTGTCCTACCCTAAAGTCTGTCTCCGTTATTCCTGTTATTGATATGCACGTGGACGAGTGCCAAGTGGTGTTCGTTTCCCTCCAATTTCCTGCTGCAGACCTTTGACCTCTTACCCATATGTAAACCTACCTTCTCTGTGAATATCGGTGCATCCAAACACGAGTCTCTTCTCATCTAACTGTTCCTATAAACAGACGAGTATTCTCCATAATTCTAATATCCTCCGATGGTATTGGTTTCCACCCTAGTACCAGATAACCTCTTTCAGAATCCTGCCGTAATTAATTATTAAGGACTACGCCTATATCCTATAAAATGAAATACACGAAGATGTCTTGTAATCCGGAATATGAAATAGAATGAATTTTTGTTAATCGCTTTTGTGAGAATATATCAAAGACACCAATATAAAACCACTACAGATAATCAATACTTCTCTTACTAGAAGGATTATTCAATTTGTTTGTAACACAGTGCAATTACCTAGACTGCCGTTTTAATGGTTAGTGTCATCTCATCTTGAGCCCAAACACCACATCTTGGACACAACTGTCACCTCAATGAGCGCTCAAAATCTCTTAGAGACTTCTTGAAGCTTAAATTGCCACTGGGTCCTCCAATGGTGCACTAATGAGGGGTTCCTAACTAACCACCGAAGAGATGGCACTAATCATCCAAACAACCGTCTCGTAGGAACCGTATTATTAAACCTGTACGAGGTTCATTTTCAAAATTATTCTAATTTGACTTTATATAACCACCACGACCACAATTCTGTCAAAAGTTTCCTTACTTTTTTTCTCTTCTTCGCATTAAATAAAGTACCACTCATTTTTCCAAAAATTGTGCACTATTTCTAAACATAGAACTTTTAACCCTCCATTAGAAGAACGGTGTTTTTATAGTTTCTCCAGATTGTTCTAAAAATCCATAAGTTCAAGACTGCACTGGCGAAACAGATTTGGCTTGCCTAAGAGACACTAGGGCGCTTCGAGCGCACGTTCTGCAGCACAGTTAGATAGTGTCTCACCTAACTAAATAAATTACAGCTAATTCGATTCGAAAGAGAAAGGAACTTCTCTGTATTTAAAGATAATTGGCACGGGGCAGCCCTTTTCGTGTACTACAAGCGCGACACTCATCGGCTGCTACGAGAAGGAAGTGGCATCGTTAGTCTTTGGGAAAACTTGATCTATTTAGCCTTCATGAAGGAGTTCCCGGGCCGTCTAAATTGAAGGTAGGATGGACAACTGCAAAGCGGAGGTTGAACGGTGTTGAACCTTCGAGGTATTGTCTACGAGCACTGATCGTATAACTAGTTTTTCGAGATGTCATTGCTAAGATGACGTCAAGTTATTGCTGTTCGGTTAAGAGGGACGTTTTCTTTGACAAGCATCTTGTAATGATAGGAGGTGAGGCGTCAAGTAATGTTAATCGCTGATTTAGGCAAATTCTGAAGTTTCGGATCTTTCTTTGGTTAAAAGTGCGCGTCCATTTAGCGATTAAAAGAACTTTGAATGATGGAAACATGGTTGTTATTATAAGTTTCTGAATTTCTGACCTCAGAAGCCAAATAAAGAATCAAGATTATTAATATCTATTAGGAATTATGAGCAATAAAAATCGTAAGCCTAAATATGTGATCCAGTCCCGAAATAATGTACCCGTGCACCAGTGGCCAAAAAATTAGAAACCTTTTGAAATTGGCTTAGACCATTAAACTGGCAAATTACAAAATCCTCATGGAAGAATTGTCAAATCGGGAGCTAGACTCCCGCAGACACTGATGGAGGCCATGCTAAGACGTATATTGGCGCAAAAAATGGCCCAAAATGGGTGACCCTTTTTTGGAAGAAATAATTCTTGAAAAAGAGTCTGGTGGACTGAAAAATTGCAGATTGCAAGCTGCTGGAACCATTAACAAACCTGAAGCGAAAAGACATACCAATAAATCGTTGGCAGGTCTCGCTGGATGCTGCATTCAACAAAATGATGGTAACTGAACAGCCACTATAGATGTTTCCTTTTAGAGATTTATTTTACCGCAAAGAAATGAAAAAATTACCTTGCACTGGAGCCAAGGTGGCCATTGTATGCTACTTGGACAGGTCGCTTGCAGAAGTCTAGAAAAACCAGAAGAATCTGACAACTCATTTCTGATCATCCAACTCTTTTCCATTAGTCGATCCCAAATGGCTTTATGATATCCAGGCTCTTACAAATCGTAAAAGGTCACTGTTGAACTATCTGATTTAGCTGTTCGTGCGTGTTAAATGCCAAAGAAACTAAGGCTATGAGGAATCAGTGTAATACTTCTAATAGTTTCTGTGAATTGCTTGTATTCTATGGTCGATTTGATTATTTGTTAGAAGAAAAACCTTCTTGGAGATAAAAACCATGCTGAGACCGACTAACTAGGCCACGTTATGAAAAAATCCAATAGGAATCCTCACGTTATTAACGGACTAGAAACTAAGCGTTTTGCAACCGGTGTTGAGAGAACAGTAATTAAATCCACTGTTCTACCAGCGAGGGCATCTGATTTGAAATGAAACCAACTAAGAAATGGAAACTGTTATATTGCCACCTACAGGAAGCTCTAATAATTACGGTGATAACTTCCAATTGTTTTTATCCAAAGGTCTTATTATACTTGTGTTTCTCCTGGGTTTTTCAAGAGCAATAATCCGAGCATAAATAAACGATATTACATAACAGTTTAATTCTTTTCAGGATATAACTCAATTTTAAGAATTTTAAAATCTTTCTAAAATCTCAGAAATTAAAAAATAGCTGTATAAAATAACAAAATTAGAAATTGAGATGGAAGAAAGAAAAAGCGCAAAACTTGATTGATTCATCTGAAATAAACTACCTTGGTTCGAAAATTTTAGTTTATTTCAATACAATCAATTAATAATAATATTAATAATAATCACTAAACCTGTTATAAACTATTATTCATTTGTATTTATTTATTTATTATCCAGTATGCCCTTCGGGCTGTTGGAGAGCATTCTGTCGTATTCGTATTGAACACGTTCTTCGACTTCAACAAGAACGAACTGTAAAATATCTTCTAACAGCTTCGCAAAGAAAGCTTTTCCCATGATAACTTTGCTTAAAAATTTCTTCGGTGCCTTTAACACGTTGTCGCAAGCCTCTTGGGTGTCGCTGAAGTGGTCAGTAACAAGGTAGCTAAACCCAGTAAACGGGTCGTTGTAAACATCACATAAATGTCACAGGTCGAGCGTTTATATGGGTTTCTGGAAATAAAGGAAGCCCGTTTATGGTAGTTCACAGCTACTATCAGACTAAAAGTGGTATCATCACTAGACTTACTCCGACATTCATGGACTTCGCTTTCTGGCCAAAATCGAAGTCTTTTTGTTTTATTTCGTTAAGAAACTGAATTTTGTTGAAATATACAGTTCAACGAACTTTTAAAAATATATATATCGAGGGAACGTTCATGAAACAATTTAAGGCATGAAATAAAATGGATTGTTTGAGCTCATCTCAGAAGAGACTTAATGATTACAATCTCTTAATAGAGCCTCACTCCCTTTAACCCTTTATGGTCCAATGTCGTGCCCAGCGTGACATCGTAAAATTCCGCTTCAAGCCCCATATCGCGTCCAGCGTGCCCATCAGCGTTTCCAATTACGGAATTTGTTTTCCAACTGCAATTATTGTACTACCATCTATTTGCATTTCATTTAAATAATCTGAAAAGTTAAATCTATGTTTATTAGTGTTTTTATTCAATTATTAGGCGCATGTGGCATTGTTTTTTTAGTCCTCTTTCAGTAGGATGTTGTGACTCCGAGAAGGTCGGCATTGCCGATTATTAAATTTGTTTTAACCGGTTTGTAGTAATACTAGTGCCTCACCGTGAAACTTGAGTATCAGGAAAAAAATTAAGCTGATCTGCAAATTACTTACGAAAGAGTTTGGAAGTAAAGAAACAAATGCACTTTAACCCTAAACTAAAAGCAACGACTCTAAAAATATTAAAGTGGCGAACCCACCAGTATCGTCTTTCAGTTTAGAGCTTAAAAATAAAATAGTTCATGATTTCATTCATATTATGCGTCCTCTTTCTCTGGCTCTCTACCACGTCTTATAATAATCCTGATTAATGATGTGATCTATATGGACGTCGAATACCGCTAAACTTTTGAAGGCACATTCATTTTGAATAATTCGACTTGGTTATTGACAGTTCGCTGCAAATTTGGGAGCTATTCTAATTTTTCACATCAGCTGTTCTAACGATAGATAGCTTCATTGCTTTTAAATGATCATCACAACTATACAGTTCTTAATTCGCATTCTTGAACGAATGTCTCGACTTGATGCAAAAGGCAGAGTTTTGCTTATTTGTTTCTAATACCAAAATGATCGCAAGACCGATCCTTTTGCCCAAGTTATCCTTATTGTCTCTAAAACGAAAGATAAATACTTCTGTCGACACAAAATGTAACAATTTCTTGCTATTAAATGCTTACCTTAACTAGTTTTAGTCCTGAACTTTCAATATAATAACACAGAAAGGTCTCTAATATCCAGCACTCGAATTTAAACAGCATTTTACAAAGGTCTCATGAATCCATGAAAAAAAAAGAGTGATATCTCTTTCTTTAAAAGATGCCTGCAGGACTATTTAATCCCTTAATCTGTTTTCGCTGCCAGCAGGATTTAAACTGGGTTGATACAGAACTAACTAGTCACTCATTAGGTAGCAAGGTCTCTAGTGACAACACACAAGCACACAATTTAGCTGTAAAGCTAAAGCTGTTGAAAGTAGTGCAATACCAGGGAAACTCGCTACAAAGGAAATTTGTTCTGCCATGATTACTAAGACCATTCATTATCCATTAAGTTTAAATCCTGCTGCTCGCAAAAATAGATGGAAAGACAATATTATTATAAATGCTTGAAAATGTAAATAAATTTAGTTGTGTTTAATATTTACTTAAATATTAAAGGGGCCGCTGTGATATGTGGCGCTGAAAATCTGGCTACCCTTGAAAATGATATGTAATGTATAAATGTATGAATATGTAAACTTTTCTAGCCTGGTTTGCCCCGATTAAAATATGATATCCGAGTTTTGTAAACAGAGGTAGTGCCATGGGGTGAAAAAGACATCATTGGTTTTTTATTAAGAAGCAAAGGGACATCATCAACGTTTCTCTTCATTTCTCCCGAATTTCAACCTTTGATTTTTGATTGTGGTATAAAATTTTCATAATACTTCCCTGTGATTAATTTTTAGGTGGTAGGTAGATATTAATCAGTGATAATGTCTCTCTAAGGGTCAAAGTTTTCTGTGCATTGACAGTAAATTGAATTCAAAATCAGAGAAATAAAGCCATATTTCTTCTTTGGTTTCTAATCATCAATAATTTTAAATTTTCCAATCGCTAATGTATTAGCATTAGTATCAGTATCAGCAGTTGCAAATGATGTAAGAAAGCAAGCGTAAACAGCATCAGCCAAAAAAAAAAAACTTTCCATATCACCGGTCCATCATCTCCAGAAGTTTGTGCATTTGAATTTATTCAAAGTACTGTACCTACTTTCGCAACAACATGGAAATTTGTTCCAACAATCACCAGTCCATTAGCTGAAGGTAAACCTCCGCACATCTATCCTGCAACAATTCTTCCTCAATTTAGATTTACGAGTAAGTCCCTTCATGTGCATATTCTAATCAACACGAAGAATGCCATCAGCCTTGCACTTGCTCAAATCCATTCAAAAAGTTATACAGTTCAATCAGATCACCTTGCAGGTACTGTATCTAGTTTTCAGACACTGCGATTTGCAGAACTAATGCATTTCTTGGTAAATGCACCATTTTTTCCCCCTCACCAATCTCATTGCCATTCTCTGCTCCGTTCCAGCAGCTCTATATCCTTCAGACTTGTATACAGTACTGAAGATGTGTCCTAACCATTGCCTTATTCAATGGGCTAATCGCCTTTCTATTCCTACTAGCGCGATTCCTGCATAGCACTGAAAAAACCCGATGAGCTGTCCTGGCAGCCTGTGTGCACCATCCAGAGAACTTCATATCTGACTGCACAATCACCCCCAAGTCTTTTTCATTTTCCACTAAGAATTTTTACCACACACAGTCTATACATTAATCCGATTTGTGCTACCCTTATGCAATGTCTTGCATTTTTCAATGTTAAACTTCGAATGCCACTTTCAACCCATCAGCCTACTTTTTATAGATCTTTTTGCAGTAGCATACCTTAATTACTGTCATAATCTTATTATCATCAGCAAACTTAAACATTAGGTATATCTTCATCAGTATCATTAAAAACAGAAAGTAACAATGGCCCAGCAAGAAACCTGGAGGACTTCAATAATGGCATCATTAGTCCAAGAAGAGCAATGCCCGTTGATAACCACCCTGTCTTCTCCCGTCCCTTTATCCAAAACCTTGCCCTTAGTACCTTGCCCTTAATGCCACACTATTCCAATTTGTACAATAGTCTTTTATGAGCAATGGTATCAAAAGCTTTTCTGAAATCCAAATATATGATATCAAAATTATTTTTTGCATCCAGTTCCTTTGTTATTGCGTCATAGGATCCAAACTGTCCAGACAAGATTGCCCCTTAACAAATCCATACTCTGACTTCAGTATAACTGCACTCCTCTCTAGATGGTCCAGCATTACTTCTTTTACCAGTGAATTCATTATTTTCCCTGCTACAGAAGTTAAGCTAACAGGTCTGTAATTAATCGTGTCACAATTTGATCCCCCTTTGTGAATTAGGGATACATTAGTCCACAGAGATGTCCCCTGAATCCAAACACGTTCTTATAATTATAGCTAAGGGTTTGCTTACTTCCTTTAATGCCCCCCTTAATATAATTGGATAGATCACATCCATCTCAAATGTTTTTTTTATGTTTAGCTTTGACAATTTGTCTTCCACTTTCCTCTCAGTTATCACAAAATCATTTAGCTCCTTATTAGAGTTTGATGGCCGTCTTGCATCCCCTTCCCTGTCTGAGCGACCAACCCACAAGTTCCAGTCAATATCTGGAACATAAAACTGACTCAACATTGCGCTGGACACCCACCTCGACTGGATACACTGCCTTAGATTTAATATGCTTCTTAACTAAGAGCATAACTCCTCCTTCCCCTCCTCTCCTCTATGTCCTTTCTCTACACATTTGTAAGGTATTAGCAACTATTGCTAATATCATATTCAAATTCTACATCCCTTATATCTGTGTGACACCACGTCTCTGATATCCCAACAATATCCGCCTTTGATGTCCTGACCAGCATTTTAAATTCATCAAATCTATTTACTATACTCTCAGCATTATCGTGCCTCAAGAAGACATGCACCTGTTCTTACTCTTAGTTACCCTAACACAGCCCATGTATTAACTTGTTCCATGAATCTCCAGCAGGCCTAGAAATCCTCGACACTTTGCTTTCCAGGCTGCTGCACGTTCCAATAGAAGCAAAACAAGAATGACTTTCACCTCTACTCGCGGCTGTTGTTAATCTAAAGTCTGTCTAGGACAAAATGGTTTTTGGCCATCCGTCTTCAATAAACTCGAGACATGTCCAAATGCTTAGAAGTTATTGTCAAAAATTCTTCCATGTGATATTATAACTTTTTTTTTTCTGGCTCTGATATTTAGTCTTTTCCGAAAATTTTGATTCCATTAAGGCATATTTCTGGATTTTGCTGAGCACCTTGCAACAGTAAGATAACTGGAAGATTTTTCTCCATACCCTGTATTCATTCGAAAATTAATTTCTTTGGCATTTTACCTTTTTTATTATTAAAATATTGATAGCCGAACAATGTTCAATTTTGGAGAAATTCATAATTAAAAGTATATAACTGATTAAGCTTCACAAATCCACATATGATCTTTAGTCTTTCAAAATTAATGTTTAATTTATATTATATGACAACCCTTTTGTATATATTCAGTTGTCAGAAATTGGGTGAAAGATAATGTTTAAAAAATCAATCTTTGGGCATTCATTTCCCTCCATCACCAACCACTTTATTTCAATATTTAGTAACTGCGCATCAGAATGCCCACAGGTTCAAAACATGAATAATATCCACGACATTGTGTTAGAGAAAGAAGCTATTTTCATCTTACTTTTCTTTGCCTTCTGGTCTGAAAAACCTTCTTCCCTAGAATGCGACAACAGCTGCAAAAAAAAGACATCCCCACATTCACTAAGGTGTAATGTAAGTCCGTACATCTTTGGCTTAGGATAATTGTGTCGAACCTTCCCTTCTCCCGCAAAGAAGGGAAGCGGTCATTTAAACACGAGCGTTTCCATGACAACAGAGCGACAATTCAAAACCGAACGAACAGGGAGATAACGACAAGGCGCTTTTATTGTCCCCCAGAGCGATGAAGCAAAGTATCTGGCTTTAAGGTCCACACGTATGGTCAATAGTATCAAGACTAATAGGTAACGGTGTCTGGGTACGAGGATACGCATCCAGTCTCGCAGTATTAGGAGGCTGTCAAGAACCTCGATAGGGGAGCCATCAAGCTTCAGACTTCCGTACAACTGCTTCTGATGAGATCGGCAGAACCGTCCATGTATGACTTTGCCACCTCGCAGCATCCAATGAAACACTGGGTGTCGTCTCCAGTATTATAGGTGTCCATCAACTGAAGGATCTCTTTTAAGTCGACACAGAATTGTCCCCCCTTTCTGCACCTGTCGACCCTCAACAGTTCTGGCAAGATGAATTCAATGGAAATCTTACCAAGCATACGGTCTATTCCTTGGTCGCGCGGTATACTGTATATTCTTTGAAACTATCGAGGCGCAATCGCTGACAACTGAGTGGATGGTAATAAAGAAAAGGAATAAATCTGGACGCTTGTGTAATAGAAATTAAATTATCACTAGGTGGCTGCGTCGCTTCTTTTGATAAAATAAAATAAAATACAGAAGCTTTCGACACTGTGTGTATCTCTTCCTCAGCTATGAATACATAAATACCTTATATATGGAAATCAAGAATGGTACCGCGTGGTCATGCTAGATAAAGCATGACCAAGCGCGTGCACGAAGTTTATCTAGCATGACCACGCTAAAGCAGAAGCTTGTTTTACCTCAATAAAACCACTTTACGTTACGTATTTTAGTATTTGTTACGTATTACTACGTAAGCCGCATCCCTCTTCTCCCATTGGCTGAATGAATATCACTAGGAGGAAAATTATTTTAATATATAGAAAGATAATACTTCATAACACAGAAGACACACGCCAAATACGCCTTCAGTTTGTTACCAAGTTTCATTAATCAATGATTATGGACTTAATTTTATTAATAATTTGAAATTTATTTATTTATTTAAAATAAAACTAATTAATTCATCTCAAATTTTACTATTACGATGTTTCAAAATGTAGATGAAATTAATAGAAAAACAAGGGATCAATTCTGGAAATAATCTATTAGAGATTCTTAATTTTCCAAATATTCTTCTTCTTAATAGGACTTAAGAAGTAATTTGTTACCTTAGCGTGAACTCAAATGAAAACATTCTTTAAAAAAAAAATACTTCGCTAATTCTTTATTTCCGCCTCCAACTTATTTCTTCTTTCTTTCTTTTTTTACGGTTCCTTTACATATTTTCCTCCTTTACCTTACAAAAACACTTGTCGCTCGTTTTTAAAACCAGAGCAGGAACTTGACAAGATATGATGAAAGTGATTACACAGAACGAAGTTTATCTTTGTGAGCAAGTGGCAGATTCTAGTGTCAAATTAATTATCGCCACTGCAAAAATTAAACACCTTCCAAAGTTGTCGCGTTCAATTAATTTATGAACGAATTCTAAAAGCCACTTCGACTTGGTATTACAAGTAATGACATAACACCGTTGATAATTTACTTTCGTAATCATAACACTTGTCTTGCCTGCTTGAAGTGAGTCCAAGAAAATTGCTCTTCTCTTCATGGCAAGCAGTTTAGAATATGGCTTCATTAATTTTTGTAAAGCGGAACGGGAAAGAAAATGTTCTGTCGTTGCTTGTCTATTATACACGGAATCTCCATCACTTTCTTCTTTCTTTCTTTCTCTTTTTAATAGAAAATAAAAAATATAATTTTTGGATACTGCTATTTCATCTAAAAGACTCAAAAAAAACATGAAAAAAGTTTAATTTTGGCTAAGAAAAATTATATTGTCAGATTAAGTTCAAAGATTTTAGCTATCGCAATATATTTGAGAAGTTGGCTTTTCTAGAATAGATTTTATATAAAAATTATGTACATATTACTTTATTTAGTAATTTTGAAATTATTTCCATTTTTATTTAAGAGTTCTAAAACGTGTTTGTTTGAACTAAATACACTCTTTGATATTTCTCTCTTTATTTAAGAGTTCTAAATTGTTTGAAACGTTTATACTCAAGCTCCATTTCCTTGCTCAATGTCTAGATAGATTTCTTAACTTGTAGTTTTGTTCTAGAAAGATTTCTTAACTTGCATCTAAAAGACTCAAAGAAAACATGAAAACGTTGTTAATCTGGGCTAACAAAAATTGTATAGTCAGATTGAGTTCAGGGAATTTAGCTATCGCAATATATTTGAGAGGTTGGCTTTTCTGATAAAGATTTTATATATAATTTTTTATATAAAAATTATGCATCTATAACTTTATTTAGTAATTTTGAAATTATTTTAGTCTTTACTTAAGAATTCTAAAATTTATTTGGTTGAACTAAATATAGTTTTTGATATTTCTCATATTATGAGTAAATTTGATATTCGATTGACCTTTGTCTGTTTGTTTGAAATTTGTTGTTCATAAAGTTTTCATGGTGTTTTTATGAAAGAAATTAAGAGAAAACAAGAACAAAAAGTTTATCCCCAAGTTCCGTTTTCACTGTTCAACGTCTAGAAAGATTTCTTAACTTGCAGTTTTGTTCAGGTGTGCGCGTTATCGTGATATTTAAGACTATTGCAGCTCCCTTATATCGGAAGGCTAACTTCTTAGATTTCTTCCCCATCAGAGAAAGGAAATTGTTTGGGAACTTTCATTTTCCCAGAAAGCTTGCTCTAAGCTCCTCCATTTCGAATTGGGTCAAATGTAATCAGCGAAGATTGCCGAGAAAGTTTTTGTAGTGAAGTTCAAGACACCTCAGTAGTTCCAGCTGCAAGTCTAATAAAACATCATCTCGCAGATATCTTATGGCATGTTAGTGCACGCATTAGTCAGGCTGTAAAAGGAAAGTTGTAATGGTCACAGTTGGTGTGAAGGAATGGGAAATATGTTCTTGAGAATCACAGACAGCTGCAAGAGGAATTTCTTGGAAATTGGAGAAAAGAAGGCAAACTCATAAAAATAAACAAATAAATTTCGTTGATATTACTGAATTATTTTATGCTTATTCTGTAAGGTATAACAAGTTGGAATTCGTAATTTTTATATTTAATTTCTTTTATATTTAACACAAAATGAATGAGAAATAACATAATTACTTTATTGGGATATACTTTTCATTTGTCTTTTTTGTAAATATTTTTTTAATTGTGCTAATTAAAATATTAAGAACATTTTACTACATTTAATGTTATATAGATTAATACTACTTCTAAGTTATAATTATTTTTTTTTTTCGAATCTATAATGACATATACAGCCATACTCTTAATTCTAATATTTCTTATATTATGTATTTCAGAATATAAAAAAAATAATTCAAAGAAAATCAGAGAAAAATCCCTTTGTCATATTATCTAGAATAATGTCATAAAAAATGTTTTTTTTATATATAATTGAAAAAAATTTATTTCGGAATTAAACCTTCCTCTTCTACATACCGAAAATTTTATGGTTTGCTTGGTAATATCCATAATACACCGGGAATGGAAATGATTAAAGGATAAGAAGGAATAGTTGAAGACCTTGATTTTCATTTTTCAGTAACTTCAAAGAAAGCTCATTAAAAGTGTAAAGCTGAGTTACAAGTTCCATCCATTTTTGCTATGAGAGCAGATGTCACATTCTAATGAAGGAAGGAAATTCTGTACAAGTCCCAAATGGTTTTCGGTTAACTTTAATATCACCTGCAGGGAAGCTGAAACATCGTACACTTCCTGCAAAATGAATTTTATAATTTAAAAATCGGGACTCTCATTATTTTCGAACTAAGAACTCGGAATAAATTCTATCATTACTTGTAACATACAGCAACTTCCACATTACGTTTCTCTTATCGTAATTACAAGAGAGAGGCGAGAAAATCCCTTTTTTTTGGAACACCTTTACTTGTAACTATGGATACCTTTGCGCAATTCCAGCTAGCTCAAATCGTTTTACAATCTTCAGTACATCGTTTTAATTAATCTTAATTATTCGCCACAGTCATCATCATTTTCCTCAGAACACCGATCTGCTGTGACGTCACAGCAGATCGGTGTTGGAGATAAAATAGAAATTTCGCTAACAGCCACGTATAAAGCGATAAAATTTAATTTTTTTTTACTATCTTTGATATCTGATGGTCTGTATAGGTTGAAGGGAGAGTCGATTTAAAAACAAAATTAAAATATTTTTCATTAAGTTGGTTATTCTAAAATTTACAGTTTTCTGTAACAACGTTTTATGAGTTTTAAATTATGTCAAGAGCAAATTCCTCTCCTGAGAATATTCACAAACACCATATCAGATTAAAAGATAAATTTACTTTCCTTAATATCTTTATTTATTACGCAATAACTTGCACAAATGTTAATTTATAATTTATTAAACCTCAGTAATAAAAGACGCTTAACTCGCCCTGTTCACCAACAAATCTCCAAATAGAAGAACCGAGGAGTTTCATGTCTCCCAGACTTGAAAAAGTCATAGTTGTCAAGCGCGAGGGGATAGTAGTACACGCGTTTGAGTTGACCGTTGAATATGAAGTTCTTGTATTCTTTAGAAAATTAATTAATTAATCAAAGTGAATTAAAATGTCTGTTTTACTGGCAAGATTATCCAGTTAAGTGAAAATTATCTATTCTATTTTTTTTAAATTAGATTAATTAAATTTGCAATAAACAATATTTTTATTATATTAATGTTATGGTTACTCTTTAGTTCTGAAATTGAAATTACATTGGAAACCTATATCGGAAATAAAAAGGAGCTTACCTCTCAACTGCTTATGTGTTAGTGGATAAGATTAATTAATTTGCGTATTATAATGTCTGTTTGTTGTCAGGTTATTTAGTTGTTGTAAAGAAATGTTAAGTGCTGTAATTATCTTCTTAGTTATTATTGTGTTTGTGGCATGCATTATTCTATTTTTATCGGGGTTTCTTTCAGTGTAGTCTCCATACTTGGACACAGCATTCCAAGTGTGGTGCCAAAATTGCCTTATACACTAGGATTAGGTCCTCCCTATCTCAACAAGCAAATGTTCGATAAATCATCGATGGGACACTATGGAGCCCTCCTTGTCACCTATCTACACTTCTTGGGGAACTTCATGGCCGATACTATCGTGCCTCTCAAATCTCTTTCTTCCACTACTGTCTTTAGTTCAACCCTACCAAAGTGCAAGTTATTTTGGGGTTGCTGTTTTCCCAAGCGTAAGACAGTTTTGTTGCATTAAAAGATAATTACCACTTTTCTGACTATCTCTGAAGTCTACCTAAGTCATCCTAAACAACTTGTGCTTAGCACTGATCATTGACTACTCTACCGATCTTGATGTCATCTACAAATTTTGACACCATTCTATTCCTTTATCGATGTCATTTAAGGAAATGAAAAGCAAGAGTGGTCCCAGTACCGATTCTCTGGAAATCCCATTTCTTAGTTAGCCCAATCTGAAGAATAATCGTTAATCACAATCCTCTTCAATCTGTATAAGGATTTTGCTCTGTGATTCAAACACGTTCTTCCAGCTTATACATTAACTTTTACTCATGTGGGAGACTAAGTCAATGCTTTGCAGAAATCTTATACCTTTCACACAAGATTCATAAATAATTTTTCCTGAACATTCTCTTTATTTTGTTTTTTTTAAACGAATCACATATGACACTGCATTAAGAAAAATTTTATCTAACATCATAGCTAAATGAAGTTTTATTTTGTTTCAGTGTACAATAGAGTCTAATTCAAAAATTTTAGTTTTAATTAAAATTTTGTACTATTTTTCTAAAGAACTTTTTTATGATCATAAAATGAAGGTTTAGAAGAGATTTATTATTTGTTTATGTTTTCAACTATACCTTATTTTATCCTTTATTATTTATAAAGGATAAATAATTAATTAATTAATTCATAAATTAAAAATTAACGCAATCAGTTTCCCTACTTTATAGAAGATATTAGCTGGACAGTGCTCGCCTTTCTCACTACACTCTCATCATCACCCATCTCTTTTTTTTTTTTTTTTTTTTTGTACGAAACCAAAGGTTGCCAAAAAAAATGACTAATTTGCCTTTAATGCTTAGACCCCTTAAATAAGAAAAAACTTAATAGCTTTATATGCTTTGTTCTATTAATTAATGATAAAAAACAGAAATTTCGATCTTTTGAAAATAAAATAAAATCTTTTAAAGAACTTTGCTTGATTCTGATATTATTTATATTCTAACAATAGCAAAAGACAAGAGAGAGGAACCTTGTCCATTTAAAAACACGAATTAAAAATACCAATATAAGTATCTTATTATTATATCTTATCTAATTCAAGCCCAAAATTCTCATGTTTATATGTTTTTCTACGAAAACCTCCTGGTGCTCGCGGGGAACACAGTTGGTAGGATCACCGTCTTCCAAATATTGGGTTGAAAAGACCTGAGTTCGAGTCCCGTTGATGATGTAAGGAATTTTCATAGGCTTTTTCACAACGTGGCTGAGTTAGTCGGTCTCAGGCGAGGGTAGCATGATTTTTTCTCCCGGAAACTCCGGTTTTTAGTCCAGAAAACAAAACCGACCAGAGAACACACACACACAATTTACAGACGGGAAATTAAATATGGGAAAATGTGGCCTTAGTCGCTGATGCTCCTAAAACCCAACAACAAAAAGGATTTTAATGAATTTAATCAACAAAAATGATTTTGATGATTAAATTCATTTGTCCACAGTAAAATTTGATTTTTGTTCTTTTTCCAAGTGAATTTTTTGAAGCGATCAAAAGAAAGTCGTATTTTCGATTATTATTCATCACCTGGATATTAAGTGGAACTGTAGATAGGTGTTATCTTATGCTTGTAAAAGATGCAGATGGCTAAACCTAATAAGGTATGCGGTAAAAGAAACCGTATTGCGGAAGTTTAATCCAGAAGCTATCTTAGCTTTTGAGCGAACGACCATCTTAGAATGAATACGGCTAACAAAAAAAAACAACACTCTATTCCAGCTTGTATCTCGTGCATACTCAAAGGAGACATTAAAGGACTAATGCTACTCCATCATCTACCAAACTTGGACGTCTTTTGCAGCTTAACTTCCGTTTCAGATATGCACCTGTCAATTAGGCATCTGCCGATGTCGACGAGTGGTTTAACAGGCGCCAAACATTAGTTTTTCATCAGTTTGTAAGCCTTAGGGGGACAATAGTGTGCCTATCTAAGACACGCTTCTGAACAGCAGCTACTGATACCGCGTCTTTACAAAGATCCCGATGACAAAAGTGAAAGTTTCGCAAGGAAATATCACGCATCTTTTCGAGCCCAGTTAGAAGACAAATTTAAAAAATAAAATAAAATAAAAACTTTTTTGCTTCCTTTTCTGAAAAAAAATTTAATCGTTTGAGCAGTTTATAAAATTAAATTTTTCACCAAAATGTGGTTTAAAAGAGAGGAAAGAAAGATTACGAGTGTTGAAGAAAATCTTTCGGTTTTGTTAAAAGAGTTTTCCAGTTTAGTGCTCGCAGCCAGAAGAAGTGGAAATTCTGCCTTTTCAAATGGTAACTTCAAGTGATTGTCCTTTCGTTGTGATTAAAAGCCGTTCTGTGTTAATGGAGAAGAGAAAAAGTTTTGTCACTCTAATCCGACTAGCGAGGAATTTTTTTTCCTCATTTTGCTCTGGTTCTATTTAGCTTCGAGTAAATGATTTCTGTTTTACAATTAGCTAAAGCACCTTAACAATATCCAGACACACCCAGGCTTTGTAATTACGCCGGGAACGAGGCTATAAAGTGGCCACTTAACTGTACGACAGCAGTGACTTAGTAACAGAGCGTAGCTCTCACCTTTGCAGGTAATCAATATTGCCGGACGTCGGCAGGCAAAGCGCCTTATGGAGGGAGAAACGGGAGAAGGTCCCTGAAAGAAGAAAGAGTGATGGGAGGTAGGAGCGACATTTATTTCGCTGTCTTCCCTTCAATCGATACCATTAATTGGGTCGAAGAGCGCACGGTTTGACGAGATGCACCAGGCTGGTTTCGGAAGCTGCTGGAGCAGAAGGAAGGGAGCAGAGAAAAAGCGGAGCAACCATAGGGTTGCTAATGGCACTAATTGTTCCCTGCAGTTTCCAAGGCCACCGGAACGAAGCTCTTGGAAGCCCAAGAAGTGCAACTTCCAGCAACTGCTCACAATGGCTGTCGCTGGTTGGAATGACAAGTAACAACTCCGGAAGTACAACAAACCATAGCAACTAATGACTGCTAGTGACTGCACACGAAACACATTACCATGCGTTGTACAATGGTTTGCATCATAGATTGAATCTGTCTGTTTGTCCATTTTTTTCCCTGTTCGTTAATGTGTGTGGCATAACAAGGCTTAAAATATGTTTTTCATGATAGCATTGAGAAATTCGGCTCTGCTGTTAACTTTATTCATTATCTCCTGCCTATATGTATTTTATTATGAGTTATTTTTATTAAGAAAATGTTTTAGTAATAAAATTCGAAAATTTTATTTAAAATTTACGTATTTCTTAATTTTACTAATAATAAAGTTAATTTTTTTTCGACACCTTTCCTGTTGTTGATGTTTATCTATAAAAAATGAAAAAAATATTATGTTTATTCAAGCCGCAACTTTAGCCAAATCATCGAATTTAAAGTTAAACTAATGACTGAGAAGTTCGATTTCTCCACGCGCAAAGTGCACAATAATCAAAAAAAAAGCATGCTTTACCAAATCAGTATGGCCCTTTTAAAATAAAACAGTTCATCAGAACTACAACAAAGTTCACATTGTAAGAAAGCCATCGATTCTCACTGTTATTTTTCTGAGTTTAGGTACAGTGCACTTAGAGCATTAAAAATAAAATTCTACAAATAAAAAATAAGACTTCTCTTTTTAAGTTTATTTAAAAATAAGAAAAAGAAATAAAGCAAAAATATAAAATAAAGAAGGAAAGGAAATCATCAGTGACTACATAACATAACAGCAACATTATATTTCTTTCTGTTTAAAGTATTCAAAATTTTTAGGTACGTATCCTAATTAATACAATATTTCCGTATTAAATACTGATTTTAGTTGTATTCGCTTCTCGTAGGGCTTACCCATTCTGCTGACTTATTTTAATTTACATATGTCACTCAATTTATATTTTATAACCCATGTGAAACCTCTAGAGGCAACCTTTTGGGTAGTTTCTATCTTATCTTTTACGTGCAATAAAGATAATTTATTTAATTATTACCTTATTTGGCTTTTATGTTTACTTTTTATTCTCCTGCCTATATAAATATATGATTTTTATAAAAAAATGTAATAATTCTAAAGAGTATTTGATTTAAAATAGACATATTTGTATAAAATTGTAACAGTCGATCGCCTTAAAATGCAATGGAGATTTTATTTATTTATTTTTAAGATTCTATGGCCCTGAAATAAAAGCTACAGAAAAGAAAAATTAAAAAAACAGATAATCTATGTGACAATCTGATTGCTCTAATTTGGACCTTCTCGGGTACTCGTGAAAATTATGAAAATTTTCTCTTAGCCAAGGAGTGATTACCAATTGCATCAAACCTGCTAATGCTTGTACTAATACTAAAAACTTCGTTTATTCCAAAAACTTTTAGAACAGTAGCTGTCCTTAAAGTGCTTGGAATAAACAAAAATAATAAATAATCATTTATGGAATAATATTTGGATTCTCCAGAAATCCTCCATGAATGATTATTTCATAATACTATATTTTCATTAACTCCAGATTATCTGCGATATTAATGACGGATTACTAGTGAGAATATCAGTTCATAAGTTGAAACGTGATGCTACATTAAAGCCTAAATTTAAAATTTTCAATTTACATAAATAAACACTTAACAAGATTTCAATCTCATGTAACAATTTTAATATCGGGCTTCTCAACGGCACAAATTTTAATGATCGTCAGAAATATTCCTTATCTGACTCCCCGAAAGGCATTAAACACACTTTTAATTGTTTTGGGAACAAAATATTGTTTTTACCATTATTAATTAATTAAAAATCGGCCTAATTTACATCACCCCAAGCAAAATCAATAATGATTCTCTCTGAAATGATGAGAAATGTAAGGTGGAATTCAATTTTAATAAGCGATTATTGGCTAAGAGTATTTATTGGAGAAATATTAAATGGGTTATGCAATGTTTAGAATTTCTCTCGTTTAATTTAGATATAAATATTCCACCGAACACATTTCATTCTGCGATTCTGAGTAATAGCTAAAGCGATGTGCCAATAACTTTTCAATTACTTCTAGTTCGGCAGTCTGCCTTGGGCGAATAAAGAGGAAAATATCAGTTCTTTCTCGATCATTATTACGTTTGGAAAGCTATTAACAATTTAATCTTATATTCTGAGACCATTCAGCTCCTATTCGATTAAAGAAAAGCAAAATTCGGAAAACTAAGAGAATCTGTGAACTACTAAATGTTCAGTGGTTTGCATAAATGACGCATAGAAACACTGAAAGGAGAGCCTATTTAACGACTTAAAATGACTTTATATGGTTTGCTTTGTTATACATTAATTATGCTATGAAAAATAATTCGAAAAAGGTTCCGTTTATCGGAATTTCTTGTGTTTCTTTATGATTTTTAGTACGGTCATTTCGAAGATGACCTAAGTTTTTTTTGCAGAATACAAATGGTTTTCTCAGAAATATAAGAAAAGTAAATATGCAATAATACTATATCAAATTTATTAACAGTGACCAGTGTGATCATCCCGCACCAAGAACCAGATATAGTCACCATCACAGTTTCATTCCACCTTCCTTGGTATCCCTTTCCATTGACTTTGTGGGATCTCTCTTCATCCTCTTCGCTAACATCACCCAGATATCATCTGAAAAAATCCAGGTGACAGTGCAAGTAATTGAACTTGACTGACGTTCTGCATCCCATTTTTCCGTAATTTTCAATCAACTTGTGAGCTAGTTCTTTGCAATTTTTACTCAATATTAGCAAGAAAACCATTGAGCACAAGGCGAAAGAACTGACACGCATTTCACTCCAATTCACTATTTTGTTTATCGATTCTTGTAAAGCCAATATCTGCATAACTTGTGGACCAATAAATATTCTACCATTCACTTTTGTATCATAATTTTAGAAACCTAGATCGTATACATAGATTGCATGAAGGTGTCATCTTGAGGATATAATTGTTTAGAAGCCTAGTCAAACAATTAAGAAACTGTTTGACTAGTCCAGCTTAATATGACGTGATGGAAACAAGACGTTGTCTCTGTGAACCAAAGGATTGTTTACTACACTGTATGCGCCAGGCTGCAACTCAATTCTGGAATGCTATTCTCTTCTCGTGTAGTGCTCATCTGCGCAGATAGAGAAAGTCAGGAACTTAGTGAAACTAACTTGCAAATCCAGAAGTAACCCCTGCATCTTGAAATCTCCAGACCCATTCCATTTATACTGGTCATACCTGATCTTCTCTAATGCACGCTTCACATTTCCATAGTGATCAGCAAAGATTTTAAACTTTGCGGACGTTTTTGTGGACTCTTCCATATTCTAGGGATAGCAATAAGCATACATTTACGACCACCACGAAACCATCCATCTAATATTGACCTGCAACTACGACAGTAGACATAACTTGCCCATATTGTCTTGAACACCCACAGGCATTCCAGAATAAGCCTTCACATGCACTGCAAAACTTGGTTACACTGCAAACAACGATGCTTAACGTGCTTCGGGCTTATATAATATGCATAAACATTGCAGAGTCTGTAGATAACTTACTCCTTCGTTTGGTAGCCACAGTAAATTGTAAAAATAAAAGATATACTATGTACTTGATATGTGAATACTACTCTAATATAATCTAGTGTTGGTGTGCATTATTTAGTACATATAAATGTCACAAAAACATAAAACATTCAATTGCTGCCAATACAGTATATAGTATTATATTATATACAAATATGTCTATATCTGTGTATCTTTCTAATAAAGGGAATTCTGATCATTTTTGAAAATTTCTAATAATTCTAATATTTTTGAAAATTTCTAATAATTCTAATATTTTTGATATTTTTCTAATAATTATAAGAATAATGTGTATCATAAACGTACATCAATATTCATCATCATAATGAAACTGTGGATTATAAATAAAGGTGAATTATTGTACATAAGAAATGTCTTTAAAATTTTATTAGCAATTATATCTTCCCCACATTCAGTGATATCAAATCTTAAAAAAAAACGTTCTGAATAGTATTCCTGCAATGGCTCCCCCTGGTGTTCTAAAATCCTACTGTCAATATTGTTATTCGTCATTTGTCATAGGCCACTAAAATCAGCAATAAAAATCTTTAAAAATTTTTCTAGATAAGCAAAAATGCTAAAAATAATATCTTAGAACATATCCTAAGTTTTATCAAAGTGCTTCGATTTATGGCTTCTAAAGACTAGACAAAACGTCTTCGCTTCTGTGTTCGTACTTCAATCATTTTTATTATTATATTATTTTTTCTTTTACTCAAAGCAGTCTTGTGTTCTGTCATGATTAAAAGTCAGCATCGCGCCTGCAGGCACTGAGAATCTATTTCGTGGTGATACAATCAAATTGAAAGACAATAAAAACTAGCATAGTCAGCCAGCTCTTCAGAACCAACAGTTGTAAAGGTACTCCACTGAAATTTTATGTGTGCGCTTCAAAACACCTCCGACAATAAAATAACCACTTCTTGTCTTAGAAGTGGCATTAAGAAATGCTCGATATTATTTTTATTTCTTAAAATAACTTCGATAAAAGATGAAAATAAGAAAAAAATTAAAATTAATCAATATTTTTAAAATCTTTAAACAAATCTTGATTGCGTATTAGCAAAATACGCCTAATCTTTAATTATATACTTAGTGATGACAATAAAGTTTAAAAAAATTAATATTATATATAAATCCCGATATAACTTTCGTTAGGATTGTCCGAGTGAACTTCGTTTTGCATTAAATAAACATTGTGACCACTCTATGACAATGAATATTAAAAACCACGAATACTTTTAACCAATGACCAGTGGTTAAGAAATGAGACTATTGATGTCACAAAATGCTGCTCTAACATTGTCAAAGTAGATTTTTCCACTACGTATTCACATGAGCAAAATAAATTTATCCTCTCATTGCATATGTACAACCAAGATGGTGTTATTTCTTATGGCTTACCGGAAGTTGATCTTTCTCCCCCAAAAAACCCTTTCTAGGTGTGTCCAATGTCCGCTCCCTCTAGGGAAAGAGACGGGGGAGGGAAGGAACTCTGTAGGGCTTCACGATCCAGGCTAGAAAAGAGAGAGAGAGAGGGAGGGAGAGAGTCAAGAGGAGCAGTGTCGGTGTCGGTCTAAAGCCAGCTGTTGCATCCGCTTGCAAGTTCGTATGTCGTCCACGTCTTCCCAACTGACGACTCCGCAGCGTTCTCCCATCACCCGCCGATATCCGCTCAGTAATGGTATTTGGCGGCATGCGCCTGCCAACGGATGCGTGTGTGCCCACAGCCGCGTACTCTGTCGTCTGGAATAACGAAGTGGCAGACCTCATGCACGAACTGACGCTGTTGAAGTCTGAGAGCTCGTGCATTATCCTCTCCCGTGATGAGGGTTGTGATAAAATAGTTGGATTTCCACAGTTGTCATTATTGACTACAAATGATATTACACCCGGGAGGTCTGAGAGAACGTGCACGCTCGGTCTAATTTTCGTAAACATATTCTTCCATCAGACATCATTACAGCACGTACTGTCCACCTGCACCACCCATGAAATAATTACTCCTATATAGTCCTGTATAGCGGCAACAGTAATTAATTCTCAAAATACTCGCGTTTATTGTTTCTAATATATCTCGAAGCACTTTCAAAGGGAAATCCGTCTTGCCTTCCATTAAATCCTGTTTCATCTCAAGATAAGGTTCCGAAATATTAAAATTCATACGCAGTTTACTTACATAGTAGTTTAAAATGGTGCCTTAAATCAATTATCTAAAAATTTACATCGATGTACGATTAAAAAATGCATTACGCTACAACTGGACTGTACACCACCAGAAGTAATCAAAAATCTAAGAAAATCTGAAATAAAATATGACGGAATAAATTACAAACTCCTTCTTATAAACATGATTTATTACAGTGTAGCATTTATTTTAAAGACATGATTTAATGGAATTTTGATAAAATTTTCATTAAATCGCGTCTTTTCATTCAAATTCAGTTTCGTTAAATTAAATAATTCTGGAAATTTCTCAAAATGCAACCCGTTGAAAATTTGCCATATCTGTCGAACCAGTAATTCCTGTGACGTTTCCATATATATATGAAAACCATTAAAAATCTTACGGTTCCTGTCACCTATAAATGAAAATAATGCATACTTACTAATTACGTACCCTATTCACCCTACCCAGTGAATTGAAGAGCTAAAATAAAGAATAGTTAAAGATAAAACCTCACTTCATCCCTGCTTCCCGGAAGCGAAAGAGTAGAAACACAGTTGGCGTTAAGTGGTTTAATATCGATCTTTGTCATTGTTAATCGATTTTAAGTACGTGTGTGTGTGCAATACTGTCTTATATTTCTGCTCTCCTTTGGTGAAAATATGAAAAAAAGCTGGTAGGAAAAACAAAAAATCCTCTCCATGTTCTTTATTCTTTCCCGACTAATTTCTTTTATTCCGTTTTTAAAAAAAATTTGTCTTATTTACTTCTGTAAACATTTATGTTAATTTGAAACAATTAAAAATTATCTGAAATTTTTACTTATTTTGTAATTAAATGTTTTAATAATAATAAACCAACTCTGAATAAATATCATTATTTTATAATTAATTATGGAATTACGTCATGGCTATTACGTCATAACAGAATTGTCTAATACGTCATTCTTGACGTATTTTTGAAAAAGACTAGGCTAATTAGGCTAATTAATTCTAGACAGAGAAGGAACTTCTTGCTATCAGGCAGATGTACAATAAAGTGACCGCTTAGTGTACACTCCTTATATACTTAGAGTGGTACAAAAAAGTCTCATTATTTTCGCATTTTCCATCTTTCAAGATGTGTTTTGTCTTCTAATACAGAAATAATGCTCTGACTGAGAAACTGTAATGTATAAATTTCAAGGAACTCATAGACGGTTTCATGTATCAAACAATCTGAACCATTTACAACGTAAAACAATATTTTCTTTTTGATCCATGTTCATCCATCGCTTGATTTCAGATTAACTTCTTTTGAGGTACGAGCAGCACTGAAAACTTAAATATATCAAAAAGGTAGCTGTTAAATATGAAAAACATGACTGCATACCGGAATTATACCTTTGTATAAGGCAATGGTCATGCCACACCTTGAGTACTGCATACAGGTCTGGAGGCTTCATTTTAGGAAGGATGTAGATTTGCTAGAACGAGTACAAAGAAGGGCAACAAGATTGGTGAGAGGAACAAAGGCGTGCGCTTACGAAGAAAGGCTTAAGTTCTGCAAGTTGCAGCAGCTGGAGACTAGGCACCTGTGGAGTGATCTGATTGAGGTGTACAAGGCCTTGAATGGTTTGAGCAGGCTCAATGCTGACGGGATACTCGGCTTGCTCAGATTAAGAACCTGAGGGGGCATAGATTCAAATTGAAGAAAGATAATTGTAGAATAGACGTGCGGAAGTTTGCCTTTAGCCAACAGGTAGTTGATTGGTGGAACAAACTTCCATCTGTTGTTGTGGAAGTTGATAGCTTAAATAAATTTAAGGCTGAACTAGACAAACGTTTGGAGTGACTGGATGGGTGAAATGGGAATGTTTTTTTTTTTTTTTGCTGCTGATGATCTATAAGCTTGCTTTCTTGCATGATATGCTTCAACTAATGTTAATGCTAATATAGAATCCAAGAATTAATAAATTCTAGTTTCATAGGATCATACTGTTTGTAAAATAAATTGCTGTTAATCTACAACGCATAAAATTTATCTATGGCTGAATTTTAGTTTATATTTAACAATATAGGCTGTTATTTTAGCCGGTAGAGGGCACGAAAAACAACAAATCAATTTTAATTACTACAGATCTATACAATAACTGCGAATTTCATGTTAGATTTAAAATATTCATTTCCCATATGCTCGCAAAATTAGTGACGATTTTCAAACTAAATGAATGAATGAATTATAAAATATAAATAGGTATTTAATAATTATTGGCTGCGATATCTAGGACAAACTTAAGTGATAATCAATCTTCTAGATATGACAATGGAATGAGTGGGCGGTATAAATAAGTATGTTAGCTGAGGGGGAAATAGAATCCCCTTCCACCTCGTCTTTGATTCGACCTGACATGCCAGAAGGAACTACGCCGAACTAGGATAGTTAAGAGTCGACATGAGGTGATTTATTAGACAATGAATTAATCCATGCCTTGTGTTCATAACGACAGGCTAAGCATTAGATCAATCAAAGGCGAACTGCAATCAGCTGCTATCCTCCTTTGTCATCATCTTAAAGACAATTACTTCTTTAAATAAGTCTCCGAGATCATGTTATCTAGATTTATAATTATCCATTCTTTATTTCTATCGTACCTTTCTTCTTTCCATGCAATAATCTTCGGTAAAGATCGAAGTTAACTTTATTTATTCGTCCCTGCATCTCTTTTCATCTGCTGATATAATAAAATTCCATTTATTAATCTAACCGAAGTTTTATGCTTTTGTTTTCTGCAAGAATGCTTTTCATCTGTGGTCACTTACATAACCTCATACTTGGACAAACCGATTTCTCAGATCACAGCTTATCTATGATTTATGCTTCTCCTTTCATTAAACTTCGCTTCAGAGGCTTAATTCGTATACAAACTTTACTTTGTAAGCTTCAAAACTTTGTTTAGCATTTAGAACCTTGGTTACCATGGTAACTTGTAAATGACGACCTTCATAAGGTTATTAAAAGAACCTCTGTAAGTTGTCTTCTTAGTGTTTTCTTTTAACAAAATCATGTTTTAATTAAATTGAAGCCGATAGTCTCTGAAATATAATATCGAGGTAAATTAATAATCGAGAAACAGTGCCCTCTACTGTCGACACCAGGAAATAATTATATTACATACGAACTATATACTACTGAGGTAAATTTATTTTATTTTTTTTTTTTTTTTGTATTAAATTCACTAATATGGAATATTTTTGCAACTTTATCCACACAAAGAACTGCTGGTAAAATTCTTTTCTCCTGTAAAGAGCTGTGTTCCTGCCATCCAAAGAAATTGGATGCGACAAGTTCGAAAGGGCAAAAAAGAAGCAGCTTCTGTTCATGCTGGAAAGAAAAATATTCATTATTTGGCACAGAATATGCAAGTACCACAACGGCCAGTCTCTATCTGCTGTCCTCCTGGAGACCAAAAATCAATAACAAGTCACGCTATAATAACAACCGGTTCAATCACGTGCATCTTCTCCCCCCCCACACACACACCCGCACCTCTCTATACGGGTCGTCTGTCCTGCTTCAGATCTTCCCGCTGCTCAGTCCATTTCATCGATCCAAATGATTCCAGCACAAGAATATTGGGTGTCAGTTCGTGACTCTGATTTCGACTACTGAATACCCCTCAGTCCCTGGAGTAAAAGGACAGAGAGGCAACGCAAGAAACCCTATATCTGCTCTACAGTCCTCCAAGGATCCAAAGATTGGTTTATTTCGCTGCTTCTTAAATACGCAGATATCAAAGGTCTTTCTGCCGAACCTTGTCGCTAAGCCTATTTACACAATTCTTCGCCATAAGGAATAATCTTCGTGCGCTTCTGGTATATTCGTTTTAAAATTTGTTGTTATTTGTTTGCATAGCGAGCTGATAGGAGAAATAAAGCTCGAAATTAAAGCATTACGAAAATGTAAACAGTTGACTTTTGATGTGTATAAAATAAAGATCAAAAATCTCTTTAAAAGTGATTTGGCCAATCGTTTCTGAACTCCCAAGGATTCATTTCTAGTTTGTGAAAAAGCTGGTGATGTTATGGTTATGGATTTTAACAATTTTTGGATTTCTGCAGGAGCCAACAGTCGCTATTTGGGGTGCCACTGCACCCACAGGTACTGAGTTCTTTCAAATCGGAGTACTCTTCATCCTTATAGAAAACTCCTAAAGAAGTGAAAGTGTCAAAAGATTTATCTATTTCTCTGTTTGTTTATTTGCCCAAACCATTAATTATAATTTATTCAGCCCTAAAGAATGCACCCTTTTTTTTCTAGGCCACATCAATTATAAATAAATTATGGTCATATCAAACACCAAAATACATAAAAAAATTGCCTCTTCTAAATTCAGATAAGAATACAAAACCAAAAGCGTACTAAAAGTATAACCTAATGTAGATGACAAAAAATGTACACTGCCTTGTCGATTTATAGGATCGTGAAAGACTAGGCTGTATGCAAAAATCTAAACAAAAATGCGTAAATCTAAGAGGGCACGTGGTGTGTGTATGTACGAAAATGTTATAAAGTCATATGACCCATCCAGTGATCAAATCAGCTCACCCACAATACGAAACCAACGGGATCTCACGGATTTCCAAAGACCGGTGTCATTCGTGTCTTTATCGATTGGAAAAACCTGGAAGGTGTCCATGAACAGAAGCATCTAGGACCAAAAATGTTAATATATGAATATTAATTTTATTGTCAAGAAGAATGCAGGCAAGACCATAACAGCTATGAGCAGAAATAAACAAAATTGGCGAACTCATACAGAAAATAGGAGTACGTGTATTTTAGTTTCTCTTTTACCTAAACAGCTCTTTGATATGATGACATGCCATAACCATTGCTTCTCTTGAATGATTGTATGGACAACAGCTGTTCGGCAAATTCATCTCTGTAGGCTTTACTGGATATGTATCTCAGACAGTCTATGTCATAGGCAGGTGCTGCATTGATGACTGTTGTAGGATCAGAGACTCAGTGCTGTACTGAGTTTGGAAAAGAAGGTAATATTTGCTTCCTTTATCTGGAGGTATAAGGATTTAATTTTTAAGTTATCATACATTTGGGTCCTGGAGATTGTGAATAGATATCTGACCTTAGCATTAAGCCACCTGAGGGTTCAAACTCTAGAAACTTTTTCAATGTTACATATGTTACTCCAGCCCAAATTTAAACTCCACAAATGGAAAAACCCGGCCTATTCCCGCCTAAAAGTTTGGAATCCCTGTTCTCTTAATTCCCAAAGTTATTATTAAAATCGGACCAACTTGTTTACCAATTTTTATTAAAATATTTTCTGTTATGCATAAAAATCAAAAAACTAAAATAATACTCACGAAACATTTAAGATATTTCTAAAATATTCCAAAAAGGTGTAGAAGATTCCTAAATGTGGTAGAAGGTTGGAGATGATTCTAAAATATTCTAGAAAGTGGAATACTGTTTCAATATTATAGAAAGCTTTAGATGATCCTAGAGTGTTTTGCAATAAATTGAGGAGTAAAAGCGCTATGACATAAAATCGAACACCCCGTCATTCAGAAAGCATGTCTGGTGTGTTTCGTGATAAACATACCAAGAAATAAGGAAATGAGAGTTCACAAAAAAAAAGTGCTATTATAACTCTCTATAAGTAAAGTTATTCGATGAGAATTATCGGAAAAAAAAACTAGGAGTTTCATTAAAAGGAGTACAAGCTACCATTCGACGATTCAAGGAGATTGGCAGTTTAACGAACAAACCACGATCAGGACGATCGCGCGTAACAATGGAAACAAGATAACACCATAATACTGATTTCTAAATGCAATCCACGACTCACTGTACCTCAAATCCGAGCTGAATTCAATAGGAACAGAGAAACTCCCGTGTCAACATCCACTGTAAAACTGCGTCTTAAACAAGAAGGTCTTCATGGTCGTATAGTGGTCCGATAACCCTTATTAAAACTGCAAAATCCAAAGAAACGGTTGGCTAACAACCATCAACATTGGACAACTGAAGAATGGAAAAACATACTGTGGACGGATAAATCCAAATTTGAAATCTTTGGATCCAAGCTTAGAGTTTATGTGAGACAATCAACTGAAGAAAAAATAGTGCCACATTGTTTTGTGCCTACAGTTAAGCATGATGGTGGTTTCATTATAATCTGGGACTGCTTCTGTTTTTTTTGAAGTGGGTGACATCGTCAGAATTGGAAAAAATTTAAAAAAAAGAAAAAGGCTATAAAACATTCTTGAACATAATGCAACATCCTCTGGAATTCCACTTTGTGGAATACATTTTATATTAAAAGAAGACAATGGCCCTAAGCACAGTTCTAAGCTGTGCAGGGACCTTTTAGCAACTAAACGACAGAAGAGACTTTTAGCAAATTATGGTTTGACCACTCAAAGTTGCCTAGCTTAAACCCAATAGCGTTTTTATTGGATCATCTAGACCGTCTAGTCCGTGAAGTGTGCCCATCTTCACAAAATTTATGAGAACTTTGCAGATCGCTTGGAATAACATTAGGCAAGACACTATTACGAAATTAATCGCCAAAATGCCACGTCTGTGTAAGGCAGTGATCAATATCGTGGAGGATATTTTGATGAAAAATCAGTATAACTGTTAATATTACTCGTTTTAATATTTTTTTGCTGTAAATTGTTCAATGATTAATTAAAAAATCTTAAAATACTTTGTAGTGTGTTTCTTTATATATTAAAAATATAAGGCAGTGGCCTGACATCTTCCTTAAAAATATAAGGAAGATGTCACGCCACATCTTCAATACTGCATACAGGTCTGGAGGCCTCATTTCAGGAAGGATATTGAGCTGCTGGAACGAGTACAGAGAAGGACATGAGATTGGTGAGGGAAACAAAGGGGTGCTCTTACCAAGAAAAGCATCAGTTCTGCAGGCCAGCCACCTGCGAGATGATCTGATTAAGGTGTTTAAGTCTTTGAATGGAATGAGCAAGCGCAATGCTGATGGGATTCTTCTTCTTGCTCAGGCCAAACACATGAGGGGGCACAAATTCAAAATGAGGAAGGAAAGATGCAGAGTAAATGTGCGGAAGATTGCCTTTAGCCAGTGGGTGGTTGATTGCTCGAAAAAAGCCTCCATCTGGTGTTGCTGAAGTTGATACCTTAAATAAATTCAAGTAAGAACTAGACAAACTATTGAATGGAATGGATAGGTAGAACAGAAAATGTTTTTTTTTTGTTTTTTTGACTGATGCTTTAAAAGCTTTCTTGCATCATTTGCCACTATTAATATCAATGCTTACATTGTCGTAGTTCATTTTAAAAAAAAATTAACGAAAACTGTTGTCATACGCTGTGATTCCAAACTTTTAGGTTTTAGATTCCAAACTTATTGGATAAATACAACCCTGAAGATGCTGTTTAATAACTGGTCTGTTTATGATGGTGGCAGCTTCCTGCTTGATGATCCATCTAGCTTTGTGGGGTTTCTGAAAAAAGAAACAAATAATGGAAGGGAAGGTTCTTAAATTGTCAAATGCAATACCAAGTTCTGCGTCGGTATTTTTGTGATTGGAGTATTCTGGATATCTTTGAATTTTTAGTAGGGTTATTATGAAAGGAGTATGTCATTTGAATTGATTTATTGACATAGACAATTTGATTATCAATGTCAATAAACTAGTTCGAGTGAAAGGAAATAGGTGATTATATTTGTAATGAATTATTTTCCTCACACTTGATTCTCTGAATCTCTTGTCCGGTTTGGAAGTGACGAAGGCTTTTAAATATGCTGACATATTAGGAAAGTATTGGAGAACTGCTCCAAAATTTACTCTTCGATAAAACTCCTTATGGAATTCCTTGTTAGTTGAGATGATAATGTCTTTATCTTGTTAGTTGAGATGATGATGTCTGTTCGATGGAGAAAGGAGGAATCTGCAAGAAAAACTATATTGGAGATAGGTGGTAATTGCCTTGTTTATCTTGGAGTAATCATCCAATATTTTAATGTTTGTTTTAGGTCTAGATTGCCAAATGCTGATTTCATGTCAAGGTAGCAACCGTCATATTGAGTCTTTTCCTAAATGACAACTGGATTCTTAAAGGGGTCTCAACGAGGTTAGTGGTAGTAGACCTTCTTCTTGTTCTAAGATGGTTGTTAGTTGGATCTTTGTTATGAATTAAGTTCTGCATGTACGAAGAAAACACTTTTCAGTTATTTTAGGTATTCTTGGAGCAACTCCAATTGTACGATAGGGTCTCTGCCTGTGTATTTGCCAGGAGTCTGATTTTGTAGGTTTACTGTTGTAGGCTGAGTGATGCATCTAGTGATAATGTTGACAAAACCAAACTATTACATAAAGTCACCAGGAAAGTGAATTCATATACCCATGTGTGTTGTGTCTGTAAATTGGGTCGATTTGGCTGTTTTGCTGGACAATAAATCCCAGTTTCTGGGGGGGACCTTGCTACAGTATCTACGCTTGAGACTGACTAACTCAGCCACAGAGTGAAAAAAGCCCATTAAAGTTTCTCGCATCATCAAGGGATTCGAACCGGGGCCTTTTTCCACGCTGTGTCGGGAGGATGGTGACGATATCATCGTGCTACCAGCGCAGACAATAACGTTGACCAGATGAGAACGTACCAGCTTGCATAACAAAGGTTGTTATGTCATAAAGACCAGTTGTGCCCTCTTGGCAGAGTGTATTTATTATCCGCAGAATAGTAAGCTTGTTAACTAGTTAACTTAGCAGAGAAGAGTGAACTTGAGTTAGTTGTTGTCGGTTGTTCGGCGAGAAGGGGTTTCTTGAAGTCGAATCAAGTGAACAGCAACTTTGATGAGAATGGTCATGTGGTGTGTGATCGGTAATTGACTGAATACTGGATGTAATCTATTTCTTTTTACTGGGGTTTAAGAAGCTTCTTTTCTTGGGGCGAAGTGTTCTGTTATTTGCATATATAGTTTGTCGTGTACATATATCATGTACGCTTGCATTTTGGAGCTGGAAGAAGGCTCTGTTTTCTTATAGCAGAAATGTAGAGGTTCTAGTTTTCTTTCAGAATTGGTGGCTCGTTTGTTTCTATTTGAAACTTATTTTAGATGAGAATTAAACCAAATTAGTGTGAGACGAAACAGGCACTGTATGTGAGGTAATCATTTGATAAGTAGTTGTGTTGCCTCCAATACAGAAATGTTGCAGAGGGATTCTCAAGAACAGAATTTTAACAGCTGAAGCATCTTTTATTTATTAACACATTTAGGGGGAGGCGACTAATTTGAGCTCTCTAGGAGAGAAAGCGATTTAAGTGACATCGAAAATATCTATTTGTATTTCTATATCAGCCTATCTGATCTGAAAACCATGATTCCGACCATAACCTGGTCATAACCTGCTGATCAAGGACACCAACCTGAAAATACGGCATTGTTGGTCCGATGAGACCCGATTTACTCTTTTCAGCACCGAGGGAGAACTGCACATACTGAGTACATACAGTATAGGCTGTTGGATGAGGTGTGGGCATGTTTTCGTGGCATATTTTTGGTCTTCCGATCCCAACTGGAGATCGCCTTAAACGCGGAGCATTTCTGAAGATCATTCTGGATCAGATACATCCGGCAATATTGGCTGTTTACTCCTGTATAGAGGATACTTCCAAGATAACAATATAACATACAACCAACCACTGAGCCAAGTAGTTTGAGGAACACGAGGAAGACTTCATACACCTTTCCTAGCCATCCAATCTTCGAATCTCAATCCCGTTGAGTGTCTGCGGGGATGAGCTGACAGTACATCCCACAGATGCTCAATGGGATTCCAGGGACTGAGGACAGTTTTGTTACACGAATGATCTAATATTTCTCACGTCACTTTTTAACACTTTATTGATTCTGTCCCACGTCGAATCGGTGATTCAGAACAATGATTCAGAGCAGTGATTCAGAACAATTTCGGTCTTTATTAGGACCATTTGTATTAGCTTTTAGGACCTTATCTTAGCTCATGGTCCAAATAAAATGGACTCAATATACATGTATACACACCGGCATATTGGCACCAAAATATGTAAGCTTAATCATATCATGAATTAAAATTGAAGTAATAAGGACAACTTCACTTATTAAATAAAAAGTATTTAAAAAAACACCACACCAAGCTTAATTTAATCATAATTAATGTTAATAATAAATCACTTAAGAAACTTTTTAAAAGATCATGTTTTATTAAACAAATTCAGCTGAGCTCGTTAAAAAACTCTACCACGCTATTAAAATTTTTAATACCAGTGTCTTATAAGCCTAAATCATAAATCTCACATCAAATAGTCCTTAATCCCCCTCCCCCTCTTAAACAGTCATTTTAGTGATGCCCTCTTAGCCACATAAAGATGCAGGGAGACATCATAGCAAATAAATGCATATATTGATACAAATATGACTAATTTTTATATTTATAAAATATATAAACGTAAAATAAAATTGAAAGTATTTTAATATGAAATAAATTAATCTTACATTGAGTGAATCAGTTTAAATAGTTTAGCAGACGTCTGCATTACTACTAAATTGTAATTACAGCAGACGTTTGAGTTTTATATTACAAGATAACTATCTTTTGCAAAAATAATAAAAATTAAAGGTCCTAATGAAGATCCTTGAGAGACTCCACACTGTATTAACAAAATTTATTTGAATTATCCACATTGGAATTAATAAAATCAATTATTGCTTTCTTTTCATTGACAAAATTACGTTTAATTTATAACTTTTGATATTAAATTGTACCATGCAGCAAATTGTTTACAGTAAATCTCTTTTATTATCCAACAATAGTTCAATAAATTTTAATAGTTCCTACTTCTCAGTAGGATTTGAATTTCAAAAAAAATATAAATTTGGATCGGCTAATATAAAAATCCAACTCCGTTAGTAAGGAAGACCGTCACAAAAATGAAAACACAATAATTCGAAATGAAAATTTAAAGAGCATGATGGAAATTCTGTAAAAAATTACAGAATTTCCATCTATTGCTTAGCTACCAATATACAGAAATACGCCTTCTGTATTAACAAGAGCAGCCAGCGTAAAATTTTCCTTCTAATTATTCCCAACTATCTTCAACACTTTGGGGACAGTTTCGAAGTGATAATATGATACGGCGCACCTGACTTATCA